>NW_027660915.1:62500-130000 GCF_963280865.1 Gymnoscopelus braueri
GCTCAGTGGTAAAGTCACTGCCCACCACCACGGAGGTTGTGGGTTCGAATGGAACCGAGTGCAGCCTGAGTGCAGCCGACCAAAAACGAACGGCAGCCATCTTTTTTGACCGCAGTGTTTTCTACTCTCTTTTAAACTTCAAAACGCTCTCAAACTTAATGTGGTCAATTAATCATGACAGAGCCTATTTAAAAATAAAAATTCAGAGAACCGGCAGGGGCGGGCAGTGACACGCATGTATCCGAATAAGGCAACCTATTTTGGGCATGGCCGTCTCAAAAGTCCCGTTGCGTCACATTAGTCTGGAGGTGGTAAAAATGCACTGGCTGAAGGGGAACACTGCTGATTGGCCGAAGGGGTTGTCAGTCAACAGTATTACTCCCGCCCAACTCCAGCCCACAGCCACATTTCCGAATGGGCGATCATGCCAGACTCACTCCTGAAATAAATTACAAATGAGATTTCGGGAGGGAGGGTTTAACAGGCTAGAATCAACTGGCATAACGACTACATTTGGGGAGAAAAAGGGGTAAAAAATAATTGGCTACTCTAATTTTGAAAAAAAGAAAAAATATTAAAAAGTGGGGGCATGCTGCTTGTGGCTGCATTATGGGTTACATCAATGTTTTACTGTGTTACACCTAATAGATTGTTGGGTCCATTAGTTCAGTTGTAACAGGTTTAAGGTCCAAATGTAATCTAGATAGCGTGTTATTTAGACAAATGCCTTTACCTGGTATCCTATAGTTTCATTGTACAGATCAAAATTATTTTTAAATATTATATTGTTTAGACTGATGCTAGGTTAATTGTTTACCTGTGATCCTATAGTTTACTGAGACACTACACTGTCTCTCTGTATTCTATGATCCTATAGTTTACTGAGACACTACACAGTCTCTGTATTCTATGATCCTATAGTTTACTGAGACACTACACTGTCTCTCTGTATTCTAGGATCCTATAGTTTACTGAGACACTACACTGTCTCTGTATTATATGATCCTATAGTTTACTGAGACACTACACTGTCTCTGTATTCTATGATCCTATAGTTTACTGAGACACTACACTGTCTCTGTATTCTATGATCCTATAGTTTACTGAGACACTACACTGTCTCTGTATTCTATGATCCTATAGTTTACTGAGACACTACACTGTCTCTGTATTCTATGATCCTATAGTTTACTGAGACACTACACTGTCTCTGTATTCTATGATCCTATAGTTTACTGAGGCACTACACTATCTCTGTATTCTATGATCCTATAGTTTACTGAGACACTACACTGTCTCTGTATTCTATGATCCTATAGTTTACTGAGACACTACACTGTCTCTGTATTCTATGATCCTATAGTTTACTGAGACACTACACTGTCTCTGTATTCTATGATCCTATAGTTTACTGAGACACTACACTGTCTCTGTATTCTATGATCCTATAGTTTACTGAGGCACTACACTATCTCTGTATTCTATGATCCTATAGTTTACTGAGACACTACACTGTCTCTGTATTCTATGATCCTATAGTTTACTGAGACACTACACTGTCTCTGTATTCTATGATCCTATAGTTTACTGAGACACTACACTGTCTCTGTATTCTATGATCCTATAGTTTACTGAGACACTACACTGTCTCTGTATTCTATGATCCTATAGTTTACTGAGACACTACACTGTCTCTGTATTCTATGATCCTATAGTTTACTGAGACACTACACTGTCTCTGTATTCTATGATCCTATAGTTTACTGAGACACTACACTGTCTCTGTATTCTATGATCCTATAGTTTACTGAGACACTACACTGTCTCTCTGTATTCTATGTATGTTTTATTAAGAGAGACCTCTAAATGCCTACATTGTACATTGTAAATTGTAACAAGTTCTATATTCCTAGGCTACTACCTCTTCATTTTCAGAGTGCTTCATACAGTGTGTCTGTGGCAGAATGCAGAAGCAGCTCATAAATAGAAGTATGAGAGGTATTCAGTCATGAAGTGATCACACCGCTCGCTCCTCCACAAGTATCTGGGTCAGTGTGACCTGCATTCCAGGTCATGGTCATCTGGACTGCCGGTCTGCCTGGCAACCATATTGTATTGTATTCATGTGGCTGTGTGTGTCACGGGGCTGCCCCTAGCCCCAGTACCAACCTCTCACTCTCACTATACAACTCCGACATGAGGTTCCACTGGGATCTCTACCGGAATCGGTGGAACGCCCGCCAAGGGTCCGTGGATTACTTTTTTCGCCACATTGTATCCCAAAAATAATGGTTGTCCCCGAATTCTACAGATGTTTCAGGATGTTCCGGAACTCTAACTTTTTGGACCGGCGCGAAACAACCATTTAAATCTCTTATTTAGTCAGTCATGTGGCCATGTTTCCCATTGGAGCCGAACCCGGAGCAGAAGCCTACTGGCACGGGACGTAGGTTTTTTTTTTTCCCGGGTTGAATGGGAAACATGGCCACAGGCTAGACTAAATAAGCCATTTAAGTGGTTGTTTCGCGCCGGTCCAAAAAGTTAGGGTTCCGGAACATCCTCAAACATCTGTAGAATTTGGAGACTACCATTCGTTTTTGGATACGATGTGGCGAAAAAGGTAAGAAACCGGTAGAGATCCCAGTGGAACCTCCCACTGAGCCATAGTCGGCTATTAGACCTCCGTCTAAAACCGGGTCATAATTGGTCTAACGGTGAACGTTTTTTAGCGGTCTAGGCTTAGCCTAGACGTTGATTAGCTGTTTTTTAAGCGTCTGTATATAGACGTCTATATTATAGACGTCATTTCAACGGCTATAATATAGACGGTCTACAAATAGACGCTTAAAAAACAGCTAATCAACGTCTAGGCTTAGCCTAGACGTCTAAAAAACGTTCACTGTTAGACCAATTATAACCCCATTTTAGACTAGCCCTTAGACGTATTTTAGACATCTAATAGCCCGAAAAATGTGGGCTCATCTCGGAGCTGTAGGCCTATAGACCATATTCACACGGCGGCCATGTTTCTATGAAGTCAATGAAAGTAGCCACCCCGGGTGGCGGCACTTTCAATGTTAAATTCCAATATGGCCGCCGTGTGAATATGGTCTATAGCGGAGTGAGAGGTTGGTAATGGGGCTAGGGGGCAGCCCCGTGCCCTACACACAGACAATGATCAGGGACAGTGCACACAGTTGACACACAGCTGCTTCCAAATGAACCACCATCCATCCAGCCGGTTTGGAAGCGTGGGTCAAGTTGTGTCATTGTATGTTTTAACATTGATACTGTAAAATGCATTGCTGAAGAGTACCACTACTACATGGTTTTAAATATGTTTATTTATTGAACTGAAGTTGAATTGATTGTGTGGGTCACCTCTCTCCCCTCTGCAGTGGCAATCCTGTTGATTGGGAAGGTGCCGATGAAGTGCTGCAGAGGAGGAGGGGTGTTTGATTCAAGAGCAATCTTATTTAAAAAGTGACCAGTTTGTGTATGAATGGGGCGACCGGAAACTCATGTGAAGTCGATGGTAAAAACCTTCAGTAATTGTGTGTTACCTCATAGGCCTGGTGTTTGCTTGTTGTGAGTTAATAGAATTGGTATGGGTTTTGGTACGTCTCACTCCCATTAAGATGGAGCCTGCAGGGGATGAGAGACAGGTCGACCTTGGTTGACGGAGGGTAACAGCCTGAGTTAAAGGGCAGGGCCCTTTGAAAGTAAGGATATGGCCGGTTACAGCTTCTCATCTGTTTAGGTGTTGTTCCTTAGTGTTGTCTTCAAGTGTGTTTATGTTTGTAAAACTGTTCTTTTGGCCAGTCTTATTTTTTTGTCTGTCTTTGCCGACAGACAAAAAGACTTTGTCTTTGTCTGCACTGGACTGCATGGTATTATAGTCTGCACTGGACTGCATGGTATTATAGTCTGCACTGGACTGCTGGAGTTGGAGAGGTGAATAGAAAACCCAAAGGTCCATTCTTGGACTCTCTGATTGTCTTTTTGGAGCCTTGACCGTTCGGCCAACTATCACAGTCTGCCTGGCAACAATACAGACGTATTTCATTGTATGCTGAGGGTCCAACTCTTCTGGAGCCCAGTTGGTTCTCAAAGTGAGGTTCAGGGACCCTCAGGGTTCCTTGAGGAGGGGTTCCAAATGGACCCATAACAGATCTGTAACTCTGAGAGTGCTCAAATGGAACACAACCATTTGTACACTCTCAGAGTATTTATATTATAATATCCTGACATGTAAAGAATTGACTACATGGACCAGCCCAGGTTAGAAGGTGTAGGGATAAAACAGATAGATAGATAGATAGATAGATAGATAGATAGATAGATAGATAGATAGATAGATAGATAGATAGATAGATAGATAGATAGATAGATAGATAGATAGATAGATAGATAGATAGAACGTTGAGATGGTTTGGACATGTGAAGCGCGAGCCTTGTGCGACACACATCTTAGCCAATAAGAAACCGCGTCTGGCCCCGCTCATCATAGGGAAACAATTATCGCAAACTGCCCCCCCCCCCCCCCCCCACGACCCCACTCAATATAAGAGACTGAAGATGGATGAATGGATGGATGGATGATCATGTTTTGTTTTGCTATATTCTGACAATTGTATGATTACTTTTTGTTCAGTTTATTTGACAGGAACCATGTGTTCAGTTTATTTGACATGGACCATGTGTTCAGTTTATTTGACATGGACCATGTGTTCAGTTTATTTGACAGGAACCATGTGTTCAGTTTATTTGACAGGAACCATGTGTTCAGTTTATTTGACAGGAACCATGTGTTCAGTTTATTTGACATGGACCATGTGTTCAGTTTATTTGACAGGGACCATGTGTTCAGTTTATTTGACAGGAACCATGTGTTCAGGTTATTTGACAGGAACCATGTGTTCAGTTTATTTGACAGGAACCATGTGTTCAGTTTATTTGACAGGAACCATGTACAATTTGTCTCAGGAAGAGCCTGAACACTGGTAATGCTGTAATAAATCTTTTTAAACAGGAGCTCCCTGGTGTGTGGATTTAATCTATTATACTTGGTGAGCTTTTTAATCCAGCAGAACTCCTATAGTAGCTCTAGGATATGTGTGTGTGTGTGTGTGTGTGTGTGTGTGTGTGTGTGTGTGTGTGTGTGTGTGTGTGTGTGTGTGTGTGTGTGTGTGTGTGTGTGTGTGTGTGTGTGTGTGTGTGTCTTTGGCACTTTTCTCATGTACAATTTAAATATACTTTTCAGCAATATAAATGTGATAGTTGAAAAGAGTCATCTAGTCAACATATTATGTTATGTTTATTTTATATTCTATTTTGTCTATCTGTTTCTCTGTATGTTTATGTGCTCTCTGTGTGATTTATGTTAGTCAGTATTTGTCGATACGTGTAAGGAGACCACAGTGCTTTATCTGATGTATGTATTAAAGTACAGTTCAATACAAGGTCTGCTAAGAGGATGTTAAACCCAAGAACGCCTTTGGCTTGTTTCCCTTGGGGTCCTTTGTACTCAATTCATGGAAACATGAATTGAGTACACTGATACGTTGTAGCAGATCTAGAACTAAGTGCTTGAGGACAGACAGTCATAACAGTCACACTGGACAGTAAACAGTAAACACAGTGTGGTCTTAGAGATCCAAATAACCCGTCTGGATGCAAATACCTATTTAAAAACAAATGTGACAATGATAGCCAGCATAACTCATGTCTTCACACAACAGACATGCATTAATAAGCACGTAAAGCCCTATTTTATACTTGGGGCTTTTTGAAAACAGCCGATCTACAAGCTCACCACAACGCCTATAGCATTGTGACGCGTTGTGATTAACGACACTAGTGATTAACAACCCAAAACAAACTGATAAGACCTCCAACCCAGAAGTCACCTGACCCCCAGCTCACCTTGTGAGCCTGGGATGGCTGAAGGTGGAAGACAGAGTTCAGCAACATGCCATGGTTCTGCTCTTTAAGATACTCAGAGGAACAGAGCCCATGTACCTGTTAAACTAATACAGTGAGTGAATGATGCCCAGTAGACACCTGACCCAGTTCCCCCTAAATTCAGCTCAAACATGGGGAACATCACAACAACACCCTGGGAACACTGTCAAGCTCACAATGTGTCGCATCGTGAACCATTGTGAGCTTGTAGATCTGCTATTTTCAAAGGATTTTATACATGGGGGGGGGGGGGGGGGGGGATAAAAAGACTACTTTTCATTGGTTCTATATTTATAAAACCCACAAAAATTATCAGACCTACAAGCTCACAACAATGCTTGTAGAGCGGCTATTTTTGGCAAAGAGATTTGGTGTAGTGATTTATTTTGTGTGAAAAAAACAGCAAACCAAGTACAGCTGCAACTCAGATCAGATCAGTTTTACTGTGTGTAAGTGTAAAGGGTTTAAGGGGTTAATTTATGAAGTAAAAAAAAAATAAAACATGAAATACGGAGATAGGAGGTTTCTGCCAGCCAGCCAGCCAGACAGACAGACAGACAGACAGACAGACAGACAGACAGACAGACAGACAGACAGACAGACAGACAGACAGACAGACAGACAGACAGACAGACAGACAGACAGACAGAGACAGACAGACAGACAGACAGACAGACAGACAGACAGACAGACAGAGACAGACAGAGACAGAGACAGACAGAGACAGACAGACAGACAGACAGACAGACAGACAGACAGACAGACAGACAGACAGACAGACAGACAGAGCTTTGTGTTCTCCTGTGAATTGAGGGATCATTCTTTTATTCATTTTTTTTAATCATTTACTGCAGCCAGTCATTCGTGCAAACATTTTTAATTATTCATCTTTTAAGATCTGTAATAACAATTTGCCATTGTCTGTCTGTCTGTCTGTCTGTCTGTCTGTCTGTCTGTCACCACAGAGTATAAAAGATACAGATTTACTTTTAAGATCTTCTTTGGTGAGTTTGGATGGAAGACTAAGGGCAGGTACACACTGCAGGAGATTTGGTACGATATTGCTGTCGCCGACATTTTTTGGCGCTCGCCGACAAAACCTCCCGATCTGACACAGATCGGCCTTTGATCGGCGAGCTAATGCTCACTGTGTGTGAAAGGTTCCGCGAGACGATGTGGCCGCGATTATCCGCTCTGCGACGGCTTTCCGACCGTTTTCAGATAACTACCATGTTAGATATTCAGATGTGTCCCAGACAGGACAGCAGACAATATCGTACAGTATGAAAGGAGCTACGACCACCTTGCGAGGAGATGCACGCTACAGCCAATGAGAGCACATTACAGCCACCGTGGGTAGGGGAGCGTCGCTGGATCTGACCACAACAAACAGTCCCTACCGCAATATTACCGTCCAGTCCTGTATTAAGTTAACATTATAAAACAAAATGAGAGAGTGAGCGAGCCTGGTGGGCTGTTTATTTTAGAGGAATTGTACAGAGAGAGAGAGAGACAGAGACAGAGCTCTCTGTGTGTGTGTGTGTGTGTGTGTGTGTGTGTGTGTGTGTGTGTGTGTGTGTGTGTGTGTGTGTGTGTGTGTGTGTGTGTGTGTGTGTGTGTGTGTGTGTGTGTGTGTGTGTGCAGCATGTGCACGCTGTGTCTGAACAGCGTTGCCAGATGTTGCGAGAGAAATAAGCAACCAGGTCTATGAAAACAAGCCCAAGAAAAGGCCACTTGAGCACTTTAAACCTATTTACAAATACATTGGATATTTGAAAATAGCCGATCTACAAGCTATTTTCAAAGAAAGATCTTGAGAAAATTGTGGAATATTTCCCAAATCCACACAAATCTTGTATGGGGGTCTATGATGGCACAACATATTTTCAGAAGGGGGGTCTGCGGACAAATACATATTATGTGTTGTTTAAACCACTGGTTTAAACAACATTAGGAATCAAGGCCAAATAAGCAACTACACAAATAAGCCCAAAAAACGCACCCCGCAACAACCAATATTTACAAGCAACTCTACAGAAAAACAAGCCCAAAGTAGCTTATAATAAGCGGACATGGCAACGCTGTCACTGACTTCAGCGCACTTGACGTGCGAGAGAGAGAGGGAGAGAGAGGGGGAGAGGGAGAGGGAGAGAGGCATATCACGGGATACGTCGATTAAAATGAATGGGAACTAGAAAAAGTGCTCCTCGGAGCACAGGTCTCCGCCAGGTCAGGTAGGTTATTGTGGACCAGCAATGTTCAGAATTTGCCAATCAGGATGGAATATAAAAAATCGGACGTAACCATCTTGATCACTTGACTATAGAGATAATGTGTACTGATTTGCATGATGTTTGGACAAAATGTGTAGGAGTAATATAAAAAATAAGAATCGGCCTCCTGGTGGCGCTATAATAGGGCAATGTGAAAAGGGTGGCGTTTGTTCTTCAACGTAGTGCGAATGTGCGTGCAAAGTTCCACCACAATCGGACGCTGCGTTCATGATTTGCAGCATTTTGTTGAAAACGGGCCACTCCTGCAAACTTTAGATGTCAATGTTAGCCAATCAGGGTGGAATATGAAAAATCAAATAGACCCATCTTGATCACATGACTATAGAGATCATGTGTACCGATTTGCGTGAAATTTGGATAAATTATGAAAGCTTAATCTCAAAATATGTGTTTTACATAAGTCGGCCTCCTGGTGGCGCTATAAAAGGCTAATGTGAAAAATGCAGGGCAGATGTTTTTCCTTGGCCTCTAGGGAGTATGCGTGCAAAGTTTTACTCAGATCGGTGCAGTTACAGTTATAAATGCAAATTGGCCTTTTATAGCGCCACCATGAGGCTGATTTGAAAACGTTCAAGTGGCATTTGTTCCTCGGCATAGTGGGAATGTGCGTGTGAAATTTCACGGAAATCGCAAGCTGCGTTCATGATTTGAGGCATTTAGTTCAAAATGGACCAATCCTGCAAACTTTGGGAGCCAACCTTAGCCAATCAGGATGGAATGTGGAAAATCAGACAGATTCTTGTTGATCACATGAATATAGAGATACTGTGTACCGATTTGCGTGATGTTTGGATAAAATCTGTAGGAGTAATATTAAAAAATGGGTTTTGCACAAATCGGTCTCCTGGTGGCGCTATAACAGGCCCATGTGAAAAATTTGGGGCAGAGGTTCTGAATTGGCATCCAGGGAGTGTGTGTGCACAGTTTCGCAGCGACCGGGCCAACGGTGCCTGAGATTAGCTGTTCACAGACAGATGGACGGACGGACACACGGACACACAAACGGACACACGGACAGGGGGTAAAACATACTCTCTCGCCATGCCTTTCGGCCTGGCGGAGACAATAAACACAAATGTATGTATTGGGTCTGACTCTGGAGATAGCATCCTAGTGAACTATCCTACAGTGTGTAAACCCTGGTCGGGGATCAATCTATAGGGTGAAAACCACAACGATATATGACAGCCGATTTCAAGAAATAAACTCCTGCAGTGTGTAATGCTTAATGATCAGATGACCCCCCGACCACGTTAAGGTCCTGCAGTCTGTACCTGCCTTAATAGTTGTTGGTTTAGTTTAGTTTAGTTTATTATCACATGTATATAAAATGACATATCAAAAGAAACTAATGATTGTGCCAGAAAAGGAAGAAGCAGATATTTAGAATCCTTTCCTTCAACAGGAGAGATCATTATAAACATGCAGGATATTAAAAGTTATACAAGAACAATACAAAAGAATCCAAGCTTTTACAAGGAGTAAAAACACAAAACCTACATAGAGAAATAAAAAGACAGAAAGCAAACAGGCATTAGACCTTAATCATATACTGTATGCTGATTGATTGAATATTCTATTAGACAAAAAGGTAAAATAGCACAGAGTACAGTCAAACACTTTGTCTAAAAGGATAACACCAAAAAAGATCTTGCAGCCTTTTTTCCATTGGGGTCCTACAGTAGGTATTCAATAATAAAAAATAAAAATTCTGTGTAAGGGAGAAGTGATGAGGCCTTTGGCCTCCTGAACGGTGAATTTTCAGGGCTGTTTTGAAGGAAGCCAGAATCTACTAAGTCTACTACCGCGTAGATCAGTGGTTTTCAACCTGTGGGTCGCACACGCACGCACGCACACACACGCACACGCATGAACCTTTATTTCAGGAAACTCCTTTGAGAGCAATGTCTCTTTTTCAATGAAAATATTTGTATTTTTCTTTTTTCAAATTATGAGTTTACACACACACACACACACACACACACACACACACACATACACACACACACACACACACACACACACACACACACACACACACACACACACACACACACACACACACACACACACACACATTACATAAAATGAAATAAATCCTTAGAAAATGTAAAGTTTTATTTTAGAGTCATTTAGTGCAGTATCTATTAAAAGCAGAACCATAACACACAGTATCTAAAAGCAGAACCATAACACACAGTATCTAAAAGCAGAACCATAACACACAGTATCTAAAAGCAGAACCATAACACACAGTATCTAAAAGCAGAACCATAACACACAGTATCTAAAAGCAGAACCATAACACACAGTATCTAAAAGCAGAACCATAACACTTGGGCATTTGGTGAGAGATGCATTATCACAGGTTTACAGTCATTTACTGTTAACGCTGTAGAGGAGAGATCAGCCATCACATCTCCTGTTTAAAACAAGAGCCGTTCTTAACAGAGTCAATTGTTTAAAAGCTTTGTGTCTTTTGTGTGTGTGTGTGTGTGTGTGTGTGTGTGTGTGTGTGTGTGTGTGTGTGTGTGTGTGTGTGTGTGTGTGTGTGTGTGTGTGTGTGTGTGTACACAACAGTTAATGTATTCTACTGAGTGTTTTGAACCTCAGCCTGGCTAATAGTGAACCAAGCATGGAAACAGAGTGCTTTCCTCTCCATTAAGAGAGGTTCAAGTGGGACGACAGAGAAACTTGAAAAGCCTTTATATGGGTTTTTTTCTCCATTTCCGGAGGATCCTACTGAGCGTGTGCAGTCAGTCAGTCAGTCAGTCAGTCAGTCAGTCAGTCAGCCAGTCAGTCAGTCAGTCAGTCAGTCAGTCAGTCAGTCAGTCAGTCAGTCAGTCAGTCAGTCAGTCAGTCAGTCAGTCAGTCAGTCTGCGGTTTAATTACACAGTCAGTGGGGCAAACACAGTCCCCACCAATATTATTTACGATTCTGTGCTTATCGGTACGAGGGTCTGCGGTTACCATGACTCAGAGAATTGACGCCTCTGCCCTGCACAGTCAAACAGAAATCACAAACCTTTAAAACAGAAATAGTCTATGTAAGTTTAATTACACAGTCAGTGGGGCAAACACAGTCCCCACCAATATTATTTACGATTCTGTGCTTATCGGTACATAACTCGGACGGCGCTGAGTCGACTAGCAGACCATCGGCCGGTCGTCGCGGGCACTCGCGCCTTGAGGCGCTCGGGCGCGACTCCTCGGCCTCAAGGTCTGCTGAGTCGGCGCGCCTCTGTCATGGTCAAACTTTATTTTAAATGGAACTCACAAAGCCTTAATAACATAAATAGTTTATGTAAGTTTAATTAATTGCAAAACATGACACCTCTTATTCAAAACAGATGGCGAATGCACCTTCTCTTTATAGGGCCTACACAGATAGTACCACAAACTACCTGTGAGGCCTCTTTGAATTGAATCTCATAGTCAGCAGTCAGTCAGTCAGCCAGTCAGTCAGTCAGTCAGTCAGTCAGTCAGTCAGTCAGTCAGTCAGTCAGTCAGTCAGTCAGCCAGTCAGGCTGAGAGCTCTAAGATCATTAGCTAACAACCAGGACATTGTGATTAAGCCTGCAGACAAAGGGAGCCGTATAGTCATTTTGGACAGACAACAATATGTTTTTGAGGGTTTAAGACAGTTGAATAACTCAAATCACTATGTGGAGTTGGAGGCACCCATTTTTAAACAAACAGCAATAGAAGTTGGGGGTGTCATCACCGAATTAAGAAAGAAAAAATTTATAGATCAGAAACAAGAAAAGTACCTACGGGGCGAAAAACAGTCCTGAGCAAGGCTGAGAAAAATGAGACGGCCACACACCTCATCATCTCGGTGGGAATTAACAACAAGAACCAAAGAACTAGAAAAACAAGCCACACAGCCTTGAAGAAACTCCGCATAACAGCCAAAAAACAATTCCCCTGCGCAGACAGACGCATAGCACTAATCAACTACTCAGAAAGCCTAGGAACTGACCCGAAGAATATTCTGATAAGCCTAAATGAAGAAATAAAGAAAGAGCCCCACCTCCCAAAATTGCCCGCAACCCACTTCAAAACAGGATCAGACAACGTCCACTGGGAAGAAGACACAGCCAAACTGATGCTACAGCACTGGCTCAACTCTTTAAACTAATACGGCCCGACAGCTCAAACCGGCAGGGCCTTATGGAGTCGGATATAATTAATCTGTCTCATTTTTTCCGACCAAACGAACACCAGAAAACACTTTTGGAAAAAGGTTTGTCATTCGTCCCCACCCTGGACATCTACAAACAACAATCACAAAGCTTGAGAATAGATGTGTCAAAATACCATCGCAGACTCAAATTAGCTACACATTTTGGAGTTGGAAACAACACGGAAATTCCGCGCTTCCACCTTCCATCATACTGGGAACCAGAGGAGGACAAAATACCGGACAACCTAAAACAATTGATCCAGATGGACAGAGCCACAGTACAAAATGTACCAGGACACCTGAGAGAAAAAAATAACATCACAACAGATCAGGTGAGAGCTCTAAGATCATTAGCTAACAACCAGGACATTGTGATTAAGCCTGCAGACAAAGGGAGCCGTATAGTCATTTTGGACAGACAACAATATGTTTTTGAGGGTTTAAGACAGTTGAATAACTCAAATCACTATGTGGAGTTGGAGGCACCCATTTTTAAACAAACAGCAATAGAAGTTGGGGGTGTCATCACCGAATTAAAAAAGAAAAAATTTATAGATCAGAAACAAGAAAAGTACCTACGGGGCGAAAATTCCCCAAGAGCTAGAATTCTCTACCTTTTACCCAAAATCCACAAGGATCCTAGTACATGGACTATTCCTTATGAAATTCCACCTGGTCGCCCAATTGTTTCGGATTGTAACTCAGAAACATATGCCACAGCAGAATTTATTGAATTCTACTTAAACCCACTATCTGTAAAACATCCAAGCTACATTAAGGATACATATGACTTTATTGATAAAATAAAAAACATCACAGTGCCTCAGGGGGCCATTTTGTTTTCAATAGATGTTGACAGTTTGTACACCAATATAAACACAGTGGCGGGGCTGAAGGCAATCAGAGATATCTTTATAAAGTACCCTGACAGACAAAGACCAGACGCAGAACTATTAAAATTGCTAGAATTAAATTTGACCAAAAACGATTTCACATTTGATGGGAAAACCTTCCTTCAGATCAGTGGAACAGCCATGGGAAAGAAATTTGCACCATCTTATGCCAACATTTATTTGGCTTTGTGGGAAGAAACCGCACTCAAAAAGTGCAGATTCAAACCCACACATTATTTCAGGTTTCTAGATGATATTTTTGGAGTTTTTGAGCACTCCACAGAGGAATTTGAGCAGTTCATCCAAATCCTAAACACACATCATGCCTCAATAACAGTGAAATATGTAACTAACAAAGAACATATTGACTTCCTGGATGTGACAGTCTTCAAAGGAAAAGACTTCAATACCACCGGCAAACTGGATTTAAGGGTATTTTTTAAGGAGACTGATACACATGCATTGCTCCACAAAACTTCCTTCCACCCAACCCATTGTTTTGCAGGAATAGTCAAGTCACAGCTCCTACGTTTCAAGAGAATCTGCACACAAGCAGCAGATTTTGAAAAAGCCTACAAGACTCTGTTCACAGCATTAAGGAAACGTGGATATACAAGAACATTTCTCAGGAAAGCATACAACACGTTCCAGGAAGTGAAAATAAGAAATGAGAAACCCACACTAGCTTTAGTAACCACATTTTCTAGCCAAAGTTTACTGGCAAACAGAGCCATCAAAAGAAATTTTGAAAACAGGGGAGGGGACCTCTTACAGAACTTCAACATAATCTCGGCCTACAGGAGAAACAAAAACTTAAAAGACCACTTGGTCCACAGCAAATTGAAACCATGGAACCAGGTAATTAGGACAAGGCCTAACTACTTTAGCCCAAAACAAACTGTTAAAAACAGGACAAACAAAAATATAATTATCCTAAGACAGAACATCACATACAACACCAGAAATTGTGTTTATCTGATTACTTGCCAAGTATGTGGATTACAATATGTAGGAGAGACGAGCAACTCCATAGCAATTAGAATAAGCCAACATAAATATACCATTAATAATGAAAAGGATACCCATTTGTTAATTGTTCAACACTTTATGACACATGGAATTGAGGCTATAAAGGTATGTGGCTTGGAATACAATGACCGCTGGACAATTGGACAGAGAAGATTCCATGAAAAAGAATGGATCACAAGACTTAGCACAAAATATCCAGGTGGTTTAAACTTTTAAACTGCCCAACAGAACTGAAACCCTTCACAAATTCTCACTAAACTAAACAATGGAGTTGATCACCTACATCAAACCACATAGTTGAGTGGGAGATCTCATTGTTGAGTTAGTGAGAATATTAATGAAGACACATTGATACCAAGAGCCATCAGCAATTGGGCCATCAACAGGGAGCTCATTGTCTTCCAAAATGGAGGTGTGAACAACAGAACTGTAGATATGCTAACTGGATTCCAAGCTTGTAACCTTTTAGCACCTATCCCTTAGTTATAAAATATAATGTAAACACATCTTTAACTGGAATTAAGAAAGAGTGGAAATAATTTTAAATCCGAGGGTCTGCGGTTACCATGACTCAGAGAATTGACGCCTCTGCCCTGCACAGTCAAACAGAAATCACAAACCTTTAAAACAGAAATAGTCTATGTAAGTTTAATTACACAGTCAGTGGGGCAAACGCAGTCCCCACCAATATTATTTACGATTCTGTGCTTATCGGTACATAACTCGGACGGCGCTGAGTCGACTAGCAGACCATCGGCCGGTCGCCGCGGGCACTCGCGCCTTGAGGCGCTCGGGCGCGACTCCTCGGCCTCAAGGTCTGCTGAGTCGGCGCGCCTCTGTCATGGTCAAACTTTATTTTAAATGGAACTCACAAAGCCTTAATAACATAAATAGTTTATGTAAGTTTAATTAATTGCAAAACATGACACCTCTTATTCAAAACAGATGGCGAATGCACCTTCTCTTTATAGGGCCTACACAGATAGTACCACAAACTACCTGTGAGGCCTCTTTGAATTGAATCTCATAGTCAGCAGTCAGTCAAGCTAGTACCTCTGATTTTGTGAGGGGAGTCATCTAAAGCAAACTTTAGTTATGCACATTTGCAAGCATGGAGGTATATTCATGCTTGCAAAATGTTTATAACATTTCCTAAAAACCTAACCATGTTTATACATATATATAAACAAAGATTCAACACAAAGAATAGACCATACATATGGAACAGAGAAACATGCCTGAACATGAACAGGCCTAAAACAGGCACATGAGTCATCAAAGGGCCCCAGCAGGATGGGCCATCAACAGCACCAACCAATGAGGACAGTGGCCACAGAGAAGCCACGCCCACAACAGAAACACATAAATACAGGAAAGAAGACACAGGAACTCATTCTCACCCGGAGAATCGCATCTGATGAAGTACAATAAACAGTACGAAAACGTTTATGCATTTGAGAATGAACCGACGGACCCATGGACAAGGACAGACCTGGCGGGAAAGAGCCAGACCAGATGGAGAAACCAGGAACAACCACAATCCCAGGAGGGATATGGAACCAAACCAGGTAAGCCAGGTAGGTAGGCACAGACAAACCTACATACACACACCACATGGAGAGAGAAACAATGATTTTCACAAATCAATTAGAGGGATAAACAACTTGATTGTTGCACTACACCATTCACAGAATGTAAACATAGACAAATACCCAGAGAGTATTGCTAGAAAAGAACAAGAACTGATGGATTTTATAAAACCAGCAAAACCAACAGAGAGAACCTTACTGCTACTACAAGGAAGTGCAAAGAATTGGTCTTACACCACTTTGTTAATATTAATAGAACACTTTAACACATTGATTGAAAACACAAAAAAGGACCTATCCCAGTGCTTAACACGGGAATACGACAGGGCCTTCTCCATTGCCACTAAATGGGCAAGAAAAAATCTAGGAAGGCGCCTAACGGAGAAGACACTGGGCTTAGCCCGTACAGCAGTAACAGAATTATATAGCACAAAAGCACACACCACAACACACCCCACACCACAGGTCCCCCGTCCTCCCCCATCCCCGTCCTCCCCTCCTTCCTTTCCCTCTACAGGCAACCCAGGCACGGTAGAAACAAGAGAAGACCCAACTGGAGGAATGGGGACCGTAGCAGCAACAACACAGGGCCCAGTAGAACTAACACAGGAAGAGTTCCCAGACCTGCCTACAACAAGCAGCAGAACACCCGAGGAGCCATGGGCAGAGATTGGACCGAATGGAAACCAAAGGAAACAGAAGGTCACTAACAGAACAGAACAGAACCCAAGAAACACACCCAAACCACAGAGGGATAATCCCACCAGGGGGCAAACTACACCACCCAGAGACACACCCCAGAGGACAACCCAGGAGAGGAGGAACAGTGAAGGGAACCAGACAATACCAGAGGGACCTACCGAAGACACTAATACACAGAGGGAGGCCCCAGCACGAGAAGAAACCAACGAGACAGAACCAAGAAAACCACGCCACTGGAGAGGCTTAAATAAGGAAACCAAACACAAATGGAGATTAGTACCAAACCGAGACATCATCATAATTGGAGACTCCAACCTGTCTCGGATCCCGACAATCACAGATGACAGAGTCCAGATAGAATCCTACTCTGGAATGAACCTGGAATGGGCCGAAACAGTCCTGAGCAAGGCTGAGAAAAATGAGACGGCCACACACCTCATCATCTCGGTGGGAATTAACAACAAGAACCAAAGAACTAGAAAAACAAGCCACACAGCCTTGAAGAAACTCCGCATAACAGCCAAAAAACAATTCCCCTGCGCAGACAGACGCATAGCACTAATCAACTACTCAGAAAGCCTAGGAACTGACCCGAAGAATATTCTGATAAGCCTAAATGAAGAAATAAAGAAAGAGCCCCACCTCCCAAAATTGCCCGCAACCCACTTCAAAACAGGATCAGACAACGTCCACTGGGAAGAAGACACAGCCAAACTGATGCTACAGCACTGGCTCAACTCTTTAAACTAATACGGCCCGACAGCTCAAACCGGCAGGGCCTTATGGAGTCGGATATAATTAATCTGTCTCATTTTTTCCGACCAAACGAACACCAGAAAACACTTTTGGAAAAAGGTTTGTCATTCGTCCCCACCCTGGACATCTACAAACAACAATCACAAAGCTTGAGAATAGATGTGTCAAAATACCATCGCAGACTCAAATTAGCTACACATTTTGGAGTTGGAAACAACACGGAAATTCCGCGCTTCCACCTTCCATCATACTGGGAACCAGAGGAGGACAAAATACCGGACAACCTAAAACAATTGATCCAGATGGACAGAGCCACAGTACAAAATGTACCAGGACACCTGAGAGAAAAAAATAACATCACAACAGATCAGGTGAGAGCTCTAAGATCATTAGCTAACAACCAGGACATTGTGATTAAGCCTGCAGACAAAGGGAGCCGTATAGTCATTTTGGACAGACAACAATATGTTTTTGAGGGTTTAAGACAGTTGAATAACTCAAATCACTATGTGGAGTTGGAGGCACCCATTTTTAAACAAACAGCAATAGAAGTTGGGGGTGTCATCACCGAATTAAAAAAGAAAAAATTTATAGATCAGAAACAAGAAAAGTACCTACGGGGCGAAAATTCCCCAAGAGCTAGAATTCTCTACCTTTTACCCAAAATCCACAAGGATCCTAGTACATGGACTATTCCTTATGAAATTCCACCTGGTCGCCCAATTGTTTCGGATTGTAACTCAGAAACATATGCCACAGCAGAATTTATTGAATTCTACTTAAACCCACTATCTGTAAAACATCCAAGCTACATTAAGGATACATATGACTTTATTGATAAAATAAAAAACATCACAGTGCCTCAGGGGGCCATTTTGTTTTCAATAGATGTTGACAGTTTGTACACCAATATAAACACAGTGGCGGGGCTGAAGGCAATCAGAGATATCTTTATAAAGTACCCTGACAGACAAAGACCAGACGCAGAACTATTAAAATTGCTAGAATTAAATTTGACCAAAAACGATTTCACATTTGATGGGAAAACCTTCCTTCAGATCAGTGGAACAGCCATGGGAAAGAAATTTGCACCATCTTATGCCAACATTTATTTGGCTTTGTGGGAAGAAACCGCACTCAAAAAGTGCAGATTCAAACCCACACATTATTTCAGGTTTCTAGATGATATTTTTGGAGTTTTTGAGCACTCCACAGAGGAATTTGAGCAGTTCATCCAAATCCTAAACACACATCATGCCTCAATAACAGTGAAATATGTAACTAACAAAGAACATATTGACTTCCTGGATGTGACAGTCTTCAAAGGAAAAGACTTCAATACCACCGGCAAACTGGATTTAAGGGTATTTTTTAAGGAGACTGATACACATGCATTGCTCCACAAAACTTCCTTCCACCCAACCCATTGTTTTGCAGGAATAGTCAAGTCACAGCTCCTACGTTTCAAGAGAATCTGCACACAAGCAGCAGATTTTGAAAAAGCCTACAAGACTCTGTTCACAGCATTAAGGAAACGTGGATATACAAGAACATTTCTCAGGAAAGCATACAACACGTTCCAGGAAGTGAAAATAAGAAATGAGAAACCCACACTAGCTTTAGTAACCACATTTTCTAGCCAAAGTTTACTGGCAAACAGAGCCATCAAAAGAAATTTTGAAAACAGGGGAGGGGACCTCTTACAGAACTTCAACATAATCTCGGCCTACAGGAGAAACAAAAACTTAAAAGACCACTTGGTCCACAGCAAATTGAAACCATGGAACCAGGTAATTAGGACAAGGCCTAACTACTTTAGCCCAAAACAAACTGTTAAAAACAGGACAAACAAAAATATAATTATCCTAAGACAGAACATCACATACAACACC
The DNA here is from genome assembly GCF_963280865.1 of Gymnoscopelus braueri. Lineage (NCBI taxonomy): Eukaryota > Metazoa > Chordata > Actinopteri > Myctophiformes > Myctophidae > Gymnoscopelus > Gymnoscopelus braueri. The sequence continues at coordinate 81,806 of NW_027660915.1, forward strand.
AGAAATTGTGTTTATCTGATTACTTGCCAAGTATGTGGATTACAATATGTAGGAGAGACGAGCAACTCCATAGCAATTAGAATAAGCCAACATAAATATACCATTAATAATGAAAAGGATACCCATTTGTTAATTGTTCAACACTTTATGACACATGGAATTGAGGCTATAAAGGTATGTGGCTTGGAATACAATGACCGCTGGACAATTGGACAGAGAAGATTCCATGAAAAAGAATGGATCACAAGACTTAGCACAAAATATCCAGGTGGTTTAAACTTTTAAACTGCCCAACAGAACTGAAACCCTTCACAAATTCTCACTAAACTAAACAATGGAGTTGATCACCTACATCAAACCACATAGTTGAGTGGGAGATCTCATTGTTGAGTTAGTGAGAATATTAATGAAGACACATTGATACCAAGAGCCATCAGCAATTGGGCCATCAACAGGGAGCTCATTGTCTTCCAAAATGGAGGTGTGAACAACAGAACTGTAGATATGCTAACTGGATTCCAAGCTTGTAACCTTTTAGCACCTATCCCTTAGTTATAAAATATAATGTAAACACATCTTTAACTGGAATTAAGAAAGAGTGGAAATAATTTTAAATCCGAGGGTCTGCGGTTACCATGACTCAGAGAATTGACGCCTCTGCCCTGCACAGTCAAACAGAAATCACAAACCTTTAAAACAGAAATAGTCTATGTAAGTTTAATTACACAGTCAGTGGGGCAAACGCAGTCCCCACCAATATTATTTACGATTCTGTGCTTATCGGTACATAACTCGGACGGCGCTGAGTCGACTAGCAGACCATCGGCCGGTCGCCGCGGGCACTCGCGCCTTGAGGCGCTCGGGCGCGACTCCTCGGCCTCAAGGTCTGCTGAGTCGGCGCGCCTCTGTCATGGTCAAACTTTATTTTAAATGGAACTCACAAAGCCTTAATAACATAAATAGTTTATGTAAGTTTAATTAATTGCAAAACATGACACCTCTTATTCAAAACAGATGGCGAATGCACCTTCTCTTTATAGGGCCTACACAGATAGTACCACAAACTACCTGTGAGGCCTCTTTGAATTGAATCTCATAGTCAGCAGTCAGTCAAGCTAGTACCTCTGATTTTGTGAGGGGAGTCATCTAAAGCAAACTTTAGTTATGCACATTTGCAAGCATGGAGGTATATTCATGCTTGCAAAATGTTTATAACATTTCCTAAAAACCTAACCATGTTTATACATATATATAAACAAAGATTCAACACAAAGAATAGACCATACATATGGAACAGAGAAACATGCCTGAACATGAACAGGCCTAAAACAGGCACATGAGTCATCAAAGGGCCCCAGCAGGATGGGCCATCAACAGCACCAACCAATGAGGACAGTGGCCACAGAGAAGCCACGCCCACAACAGAAACACATAAATACAGGAAAGAAGACACAGGAACTCATTCTCACCCGGAGAATCGCATCTGATGAAGTACAATAAACAGTACGAAAACGTTTATGCATTTGAGAATGAACCGACGGACCCATGGACAAGGACAGACCTGGCGGGAAAGAGCCAGACCAGATGGAGAAACCAGGAACAACCACAATCCCAGGAGGGATATGGAACCAAACCAGGTAAGCCAGGTAGGTAGGCACAGACAAACCTACATACACACACCACATGGAGAGAGAAACAATGATTTTCACAAATCAATTAGAGGGATAAACAACTTGATTGTTGCACTACACCATTCACAGAATGTAAACATAGACAAATACCCAGAGAGTATTGCTAGAAAAGAACAAGAACTGATGGATTTTATAAAACCAGCAAAACCAACAGAGAGAACCTTACTGCTACTACAAGGAAGTGCAAAGAATTGGTCTTACACCACTTTGTTAATATTAATAGAACACTTTAACACATTGATTGAAAACACAAAAAAGGACCTATCCCAGTGCTTAACACGGGAATACGACAGGGCCTTCTCCATTGCCACTAAATGGGCAAGAAAAAATCTAGGAAGGCGCCTAACGGAGAAGACACTGGGCTTAGCCCGTACAGCAGTAACAGAATTATATAGCACAAAAGCACACACCACAACACACCCCACACCACAGGTCCCCCGTCCTCCCCCATCCCCGTCCTCCCCTCCTTCCTTTCCCTCTACAGGCAACCCAGGCACGGTAGAAACAAGAGAAGACCCAACTGGAGGAATGGGGACCGTAGCAGCAACAACACAGGGCCCAGTAGAACTAACACAGGAAGAGTTCCCAGACCTGCCTACAACAAGCAGCAGAACACCCGAGGAGCCATGGGCAGAGATTGGACCGAATGGAAACCAAAGGAAACAGAAGGTCACTAACAGAACAGAACAGAACCCAAGAAACACACCCAAACCACAGAGGGATAATCCCACCAGGGGGCAAACTACACCACCCAGAGACACACCCCAGAGGACAACCCAGGAGAGGAGGAACAGTGAAGGGAACCAGACAATACCAGAGGGACCTACCGAAGACACTAATACACAGAGGGAGGCCCCAGCACGAGAAGAAACCAACGAGACAGAACCAAGAAAACCACGCCACTGGAGAGGCTTAAATAAGGAAACCAAACACAAATGGAGATTAGTACCAAACCGAGACATCATCATAATTGGAGACTCCAACCTGTCTCGGATCCCGACAATCACAGATGACAGAGTCCAGATAGAATCCTACTCTGGAATGAACCTGGAATGGGCCGAAACAGTCCTGAGCAAGGCTGAGAAAAATGAGACGGCCACACACCTCATCATCTCGGTGGGAATTAACAACAAGAACCAAAGAACTAGAAAAACAAGCCACACAGCCTTGAAGAAACTCCGCATAACAGCCAAAAAACAATTCCCCTGCGCAGACAGACGCATAGCACTAATCAACTACTCAGAAAGCCTAGGAACTGACCCGAAGAATATTCTGATAAGCCTAAATGAAGAAATAAAGAAAGAGCCCCACCTCCCAAAATTGCCCGCAACCCACTTCAAAACAGGATCAGACAACGTCCACTGGGAAGAAGACACAGCCAAACTGATGCTACAGCACTGGCTCAACTCTTTAAACTAATACGGCCCGACAGCTCAAACCGGCAGGGCCTTATGGAGTCGGATATAATTAATCTGTCTCATTTTTTCCGACCAAACGAACACCAGAAAACACTTTTGGAAAAAGGTTTGTCATTCGTCCCCACCCTGGACATCTACAAACAACAATCACAAAGCTTGAGAATAGATGTGTCAAAATACCATCGCAGACTCAAATTAGCTACACATTTTGGAGTTGGAAACAACACGGAAATTCCGCGCTTCCACCTTCCATCATACTGGGAACCAGAGGAGGACAAAATACCGGACAACCTAAAACAATTGATCCAGATGGACAGAGCCACAGTACAAAATGTACCAGGACACCTGAGAGAAAAAAATAACATCACAACAGATCAGGTGAGAGCTCTAAGATCATTAGCTAACAACCAGGACATTGTGATTAAGCCTGCAGACAAAGGGAGCCGTATAGTCATTTTGGACAGACAACAATATGTTTTTGAGGGTTTAAGACAGTTGAATAACTCAAATCACTATGTGGAGTTGGAGGCACCCATTTTTAAACAAACAGCAATAGAAGTTGGGGGTGTCATCACCGAATTAAAAAAGAAAAAATTTATAGATCAGAAACAAGAAAAGTACCTACGGGGCGAAAATTCCCCAAGAGCTAGAATTCTCTACCTTTTACCCAAAATCCACAAGGATCCTAGTACATGGACTATTCCTTATGAAATTCCACCTGGTCGCCCAATTGTTTCGGATTGTAACTCAGAAACATATGCCACAGCAGAATTTATTGAATTCTACTTAAACCCACTATCTGTAAAACATCCAAGCTACATTAAGGATACATATGACTTTATTGATAAAATAAAAAACATCACAGTGCCTCAGGGGGCCATTTTGTTTTCAATAGATGTTGACAGTTTGTACACCAATATAAACACAGTGGCGGGGCTGAAGGCAATCAGAGATATCTTTATAAAGTACCCTGACAGACAAAGACCAGACGCAGAACTATTAAAATTGCTAGAATTAAATTTGACCAAAAACGATTTCACATTTGATGGGAAAACCTTCCTTCAGATCAGTGGAACAGCCATGGGAAAGAAATTTGCACCATCTTATGCCAACATTTATTTGGCTTTGTGGGAAGAAACCGCACTCAAAAAGTGCAGATTCAAACCCACACATTATTTCAGGTTTCTAGATGATATTTTTGGAGTTTTTGAGCACTCCACAGAGGAATTTGAGCAGTTCATCCAAATCCTAAACACACATCATGCCTCAATAACAGTGAAATATGTAACTAACAAAGAACATATTGACTTCCTGGATGTGACAGTCTTCAAAGGAAAAGACTTCAATACCACCGGCAAACTGGATTTAAGGGTATTTTTTAAGGAGACTGATACACATGCATTGCTCCACAAAACTTCCTTCCACCCAACCCATTGTTTTGCAGGAATAGTCAAGTCACAGCTCCTACGTTTCAAGAGAATCTGCACACAAGCAGCAGATTTTGAAAAAGCCTACAAGACTCTGTTCACAGCATTAAGGAAACGTGGATATACAAGAACATTTCTCAGGAAAGCATACAACACGTTCCAGGAAGTGAAAATAAGAAATGAGAAACCCACACTAGCTTTAGTAACCACATTTTCTAGCCAAAGTTTACTGGCAAACAGAGCCATCAAAAGAAATTTTGAAAACAGGGGAGGGGACCTCTTACAGAACTTCAACATAATCTCGGCCTACAGGAGAAACAAAAACTTAAAAGACCACTTGGTCCACAGCAAATTGAAACCATGGAACCAGGTAATTAGGACAAGGCCTAACTACTTTAGCCCAAAACAAACTGTTAAAAACAGGACAAACAAAAATATAATTATCCTAAGACAGAACATCACATACAACACCAGAAATTGTGTTTATCTGATTACTTGCCAAGTATGTGGATTACAATATGTAGGAGAGACGAGCAACTCCATAGCAATTAGAATAAGCCAACATAAATATACCATTAATAATGAAAAGGATACCCATTTGTTAATTGTTCAACACTTTATGACACATGGAATTGAGGCTATAAAGGTATGTGGCTTGGAATACAATGACCGCTGGACAATTGGACAGAGAAGATTCCATGAAAAAGAATGGATCACAAGACTTAGCACAAAATATCCAGGTGGTTTAAACTTTTAAACTGCCCAACAGAACTGAAACCCTTCACAAATTCTCACTAAACTAAACAATGGAGTTGATCACCTACATCAAACCACATAGTTGAGTGGGAGATCTCATTGTTGAGTTAGTGAGAATATTAATGAAGACACATTGATACCAAGAGCCATCAGCAATTGGGCCATCAACAGGGAGCTCATTGTCTTCCAAAATGGAGGTGTGAACAACAGAACTGTAGATATGCTAACTGGATTCCAAGCTTGTAACCTTTTAGCACCTATCCCTTAGTTATAAAATATAATGTAAACACATCTTTAACTGGAATTAAGAAAGAGTGGAAATAATTTTAAATCCGAGGGTCTGCGGTTACCATGACTCAGAGAATTGACGCCTCTGCCCTGCACAGTCAAACAGAAATCACAAACCTTTAAAACAGAAATAGTCTATGTAAGTTTAATTACACAGTCAGTGGGGCAAACGCAGTCCCCACCAATATTATTTACGATTCTGTGCTTATCGGTACATAACTCGGACGGCGCTGAGTCGACTAGCAGACCATCGGCCGGTCGCCGCGGGCACTCGCGCCTTGAGGCGCTCGGGCGCGACTCCTCGGCCTCAAGGTCTGCTGAGTCGGCGCGCCTCTGTCATGGTCAAACTTTATTTTAAATGGAACTCACAAAGCCTTAATAACATAAATAGTTTATGTAAGTTTAATTAATTGCAAAACATGACACCTCTTATTCAAAACAGATGGCGAATGCACCTTCTCTTTATAGGGCCTACACAGATAGTACCACAAACTACCTGTGAGGCCTCTTTGAATTGAATCTCATAGTCAGCAGTCAGTCAGTCAGTCAGTCAGTCAGTCAGTCAGTCTGCGGTTACCATGACTCAGAGAATTGACGCCTCTGCCCTGCACAGTCAAACAGAAATCACAAACCTTTAAAACAGAAATAGTCTATGTAAGTTTAATTACACAGTCAGTGGGGCAAACACAGTCCCCACCAATATTATTTACGATTCTGTGCTTATCGGTACGAGGGTCTGCGGTTACCATGACTCAGAGAATTGACGCCTCTGCCCTGCACAGTCAAACAGAAATCACAAACCTTTAAAACAGAAATAGTCTATGTAAGTTTAATTACACAGTCAGTGGGGCAAACACAGTCCCCACCAATATTATTTACGATTCTGTGCTTATCGGTACATAACTCGGACGGCGCTGAGTCGACTAGCAGACCATCGGCCGGTCGTCGCGGGCACTCGCGCCTTGAGGCGCTCGGGCGCGACTCCTCGGCCTCAAGGTCTGCTGAGTCGGCGCGCCTCTGTCATGGTCAAACTTTATTTTAAATGGAACTCACAAAGCCTTAATAACATAAATAGTTTATGTAAGTTTAATTAATTGCAAAACATGACACCTCTTATTCAAAACAGATGGCGAATGCACCTTCTCTTTATAGGGCCTACACAGATAGTACCACAAACTACCTGTGAGGCCTCTTTGAATTGAATCTCATAGTCAGCAGTCAGTCAGTCAGCCAGTCAGTCAGTCAGTCAGTCAGTCAGTCAGTCAGTCAGTCAGTCAGTCAGTCAGTCAGTCAGCCAGTCAGGCTGAGAGCTCTAAGATCATTAGCTAACAACCAGGACATTGTGATTAAGCCTGCAGACAAAGGGAGCCGTATAGTCATTTTGGACAGACAACAATATGTTTTTGAGGGTTTAAGACAGTTGAATAACTCAAATCACTATGTGGAGTTGGAGGCACCCATTTTTAAACAAACAGCAATAGAAGTTGGGGGTGTCATCACCGAATTAAGAAAGAAAAAATTTATAGATCAGAAACAAGAAAAGTACCTACGGGGCGAAAATTCCCCAAGAGCTAGAATTCTCTACCTTTTACCCAAAATCCACAAGGATCCTAGTACATGGACTATTCCTTATGAAATTCCACCTGGTCGCCCAATTGTTTCGGATTGTAACTCAGAAACATATGCCACAGCAGAATTTATTGAATTCTACTTAAACCCACTATCTGTAAAACATCCAAGCTACATTAAGGATACATATGACTTTATTGATAAAATAAAAAACATCACAGTGCCTCAGGGGGCCATTTTGTTTTCAATAGATGTTGACAGTTTGTACACCAATATAAACACAGTGGCGGGGCTGAAGGCAATCAGAGATATCTTTATAAAGTACCCTGACAGACAAAGACCAGACGCAGAACTATTAAAATTGCTAGAATTAAATTTGACCAAAAACGATTTCACATTTGATGGGAAAACCTTCCTTCAGATCAGTGGAACAGCCATGGGAAAGAAATTTGCACCATCTTATGCCAACATTTATTTGGCTTTGTGGGAAGAAACCGCACTCAAAAAGTGCAGATTCAAACCCACACATTATTTCAGGTTTCTAGATGATATTTTTGGAGTTTTTGAGCACTCCACAGAGGAATTTGAGCAGTTCATCCAAATCCTAAACACACATCATGCCTCAATAACAGTGAAATATGTAACTAACAAAGAACATATTGACTTCCTGGATGTGACAGTCTTCAAAGGAAAAGACTTCAATACCACCGGCAAACTGGATTTAAGGGTATTTTTTAAGGAGACTGATACACATGCATTGCTCCACAAAACTTCCTTCCACCCAACCCATTGTTTTGCAGGAATAGTCAAGTCACAGCTCCTACGTTTCAAGAGAATCTGCACACAAGCAGCAGATTTTGAAAAAGCCTACAAAACTCTGTTCACAGCATTAAGGAAACGTGGATATACAAGAACATTTCTCAGGAAAGCATACAACACGTTCCAGGAAGTGAAAATAAGAAATGAGAAACCCACACTAGCTTTAGTAACCACATTTTCTAGCCAAAGTTTACTGGCAAACAGAGCCATCAAAAGAAACTTTGAAAACAGGGGAGGGGACCTCTTACAGAACTTCAACATAATCTCGGCCTACAGGAGAAACAAAAACTTAAAAGACCACTTGGTCCACAGCAAATTGAAACCATGGAACCAGGTAATTAGGACAAGGCCTAACTACTTTAGCCCAAAACAAACTGTTAAAAACAGGACAAACAAAAATATAATTATCCTAAGACAGAACATCACATACAACACCAGAAATTGTGTTTATCTGATTACTTGCCAAGTATGTGGATTACAATATGTAGGAGAGACGAGCAACTCCATAGCAATTAGAATAAGCCAACATAAATATACCATTAATAATGAAAAGGATACCCATTTGTTAATTGTTCAACACTTTATGACACATGGAATTGAGGCTATAAAGGTATGTGGCTTGGAATACAATGACCGCTGGACAATTGGACAGAGAAGATTCCATGAAAAAGAATGGATCACAAGACTTAGCACAAAATATCCAGGTGGTTTAAACTTTTAAACTGCCCAACAGAACTGAAACCCTTCACAAATTCTCACTAAACTAAACAATGGAGTTGATCACCTACATCAAACCACATAGCTGAGTGGGAGATCTCATTGTTGAGTTAGTGAGAATATTAATGAAGACACATTGATACCAAGAGCCATCAGCAATTGGGCCATCAACAGGGAGCTCATTGTCTTCCAAAATGGAGGTGTGAACAAAAGAACTGTAGATATGCTAACTGGATTCCAAGCTTGTAACCTTTTAGCACCTATCCCTTAGTTATAAAATATAATGTAAACACATCTTTAACTGGAATTAAGAAAGAGTGGAAATAATTTTAAATCCGAGGGTCTGCGGTTACCATGACTCAGAGAATTGACGCCTCTGCCCTGCACAGTCAAACAGAAATCACAAACCTTTAAAACAGAAATAGTCTATGTAAGTTTAATTACACAGTCAGTGGGGCAAACGCAGTCCCCACCAATATTATTTACGATTCTGTGCTTATCGGTACATAACTCGGACGGCGCTGAGTCGACTAGCAGACCATCGGCCGGTCGCCGCGGGCACTCGCGCCTTGAGGCGCTCGGGCGCGACTCCTCGGCCTCAAGGTCTACTGAGTCGGCGCGCCTCTGTCATGGTCAAACTTTATTTTAAATGGAACTCACAAAGCCTTAATAACATAAATAGTTTATGTAAGTTTAATTAATTGCAAAACATGACACCTCTTATTCAAAACAGATGGCGAATGCACCTTCTCTTTATAGGGCCTACACAGATAGTACCACAAACTACCTGTGAGGCCTCTTTGAATTGAATCTCATAGTCAGCAGTCAGTCAGTCAGTCAGTCAGATTACTATGGATGATAATTGCCATCATGTTGTTTTCTAAATGTAATTTAATTATCCCCAATGTAGTCGTCATGCCAATTAACTCCTCCCCACACACACACGTGTTCACACGCTGTTGTATACTGACTCATCTACTAGTGAGGAGCCTCCACCAGGAGGACGTAGAGCCTTCGTCCTACTCCTCCCGCCCAACACCCCCTGCTGACAGGCTCCGCCCCCAGCCCGTAGGAGTATGTGCAATGGCCAATATCACCCCCCCCCTCCCTCCCGCGCACGGCTCCCCTCCCCCGAACACGGGTGTTACGTCCCCGTCTGCAGGAAAAAGAGATGCAACGTACACTGGGAGCCCGTTTTTATTAACTTAAGATATTTTGAATTTGAATTAAAGGTTATTAAACGTTTGAATTAAAGGCACTTGAACAAAATCCTAAATGACACACAGAGCAACTCAGAGAAACAAATATAATCACCCTAAATCTAGCCTTGATTTCAAACCTCTAACTTAGCACAAAGTAAAGTACCACAAAGTCCTACATTCTCTAATCTAAAAAAACACGACTTTATACAAAAAGCTTCCGTGACCCATTGCTTTCACATTTAAAGATGACTACGTAGACTCAAAACCTAACTAATACACAGAACAAAACAGTGTGTGTGTGTGTGTGTGTGTGTGTGTGTGTGTGTGTGTGTGTGTGTGTGTGTGTGTGTGTGTGTGTGTGTGTGTGTGTGTGTGTGTGTGTGTGTGTGTGTGTGCTGTCAGAGATCACAGGTGTTCACAGGTCCTAAATAGTCTTCTTCAGTCTCCTCCAGCCTCCAGCATGGTGGTGACGGCACCGTGGCTCCACGGGTCAACACTGACATGTTGTGATGCCAGCCGGGGAAGGGTGTTCCAGGCAGGGTGCCAGGGCAGGGTGCCAGGGCAGGGTGACAGGGTGCCAGGACAGGGTGACAGGGTGCCAGGACAGGGTGCCAGGGCAGGGTGACAGGGTGCCAGGACAGGGTGACAGGGTGCCAGGACAGGGTGCCAGGGCAGGGTGACAGGGTGCCAGGACAGGGTGACAGGGTGCCAGGACAGGGTGCCAGGGCAGGGTGACAGGGTGCCAGGACAGGGTGACAGGGTGCCAGGACAGGGTGCCAGGGCAGGGTGTTCCAGGGCACTGATGCTTGGTGTGATAACATCTACAATGCTTATTCACACTGACAGCTGCAGCTGTGGCCTTCCTGCTCTCGTCTCCCCGACAGCATTATTAACCCATTAAGACCGGGGACGCATCTGTGTCATTTTAAGATTCCTAATTGGCTATTCAAAAAAAGCAGATCTACAAGCTCATAGCGCTATGAGCTTGTAGATCTGCTTTTTTTGAACAGCTAAAGTATAAAATAAGTGGTTTAAGTGGTTGCACAGATGCGTTCCTGGTTTTAATGGGTTAACACTGACATCCATGTCAAGCAGACAGCAGAGGAAGAAGCAAAGCTTCAGGACAAACAGCCGTTTTCCCACCTTTGCGTTGGAACACTTTCCATACAGACACAAAGCCAATTAGAGACTATCGCGAATTAGAGACTATCTGTCGTTAGACGATGCAAAAACCCACGCTTTTGTTTTCTCTCGGCTTGATTACTGCAACGCACTCTACTCTGGCCTGCCAAAGAAAACAACTGACAGATTACAACTTGTTCAAAATGCGGCAGCCAGAATGTTAACTAAAACTAGGATGAGAGAACATATCACTCCAGTTCTAGCTTCACTACACTGGCTCCCGGTTGTTTTTAGGATTGATTTTAAAATTATTTTAATAGTTTATAAAGCTCTAAATGGTCTGGCACCTTCCTACCTCTATGACTGCCTAGAGAGATATGTTCCAAACCGGCCCCTCAGGTCTTCAAGTGCTGACCTGCTCGAGGTGCCTACAATGACATATAAAAAACACGGTGAAGCAGCCTTCTGCTTCTACGGACCGACAGCGTGGAATAAACTCCCATTACACCTAAGACAGGCAGCCTCTGTGGATATCTTTAAAGCACAGCTCAAGACCTACTTCTTCACTCTTGCTTTTAGCTGATTCTTTGGTTGATTTTTAAGTCCTCGCTGTATTGCCTATTTTAATGTTGTTTTATGCTTTTGCTTTTCTTTTTTTGCTTTATTGTTAAATTGGTTGTAACTGTAATTGTATTGTTGCTCTGTAAAGCACTTTGAGCTGCATTTCATGTCATGAAAGGTGCTATACAAATAAAGTCTATTATTATTATTATTATTATTATTATTATTATTATTATTATTATTATTATTATTATTATTATATGAACCTGATCTTTTTTTTTACCTGGTTAAATTAAGGTTATTCAACATGGAATGAAAGGGTCATGTGATGCAGTATAATACACCACTTAAAGGAGCACTTCACCACGTTTTAACCTTATCTTGATATAATTGGCCACCACTTAATGCTCATTATAAGATCATTTCTGTCTACCTGCTCTGACTGTCAATAAAGGCAGAAAAAATATTTAAAAAAAAAAATAAAATCTTAAGCCCTATATACTAACAATTGGACACCGCTCATGTTTAATGTGTTGAAATGTGTTTTGGAAAAATCTTGAAAATGTGTGCAAATCTTTGAATGTATATCTTTAAAGCGAACATCTGTAACTCAAATCTTTGCTTTTCTGGGGGTCTTAAAGGGTTAAACTCATCTGATGCTGAAGAAGGCATTATTCTGCAGGATAATTGCTCTGTGCTGCTGAAAGCTAGACAGTATGTACTGTATGTAGTGATCCCTGATATAAAATGACTCCTCTATGATAGTTATTGCATTATAGTGTTCCCTGAAATAAAATGACTCCTCTATACACAAATCCACGGAGCGCTGCCCTGTAGGTGGCGCCGCCATTGCTGCGGTGTCAAACTCAGTCAGCTGCTGCGGCGGTTGTGTCCGTCTGTTGACGTTACTCTTTACCTGCTTGTCTGTTGGAGCAGCCATAAACTACACAGGTTCATCCAGATTCTCTGTACATCTTTGTAAAGTTAGTGTCAGTAAAAGTTAGTAAAAAGCAGGTAAAAGAGTAACGTGAGCAGTCAGTGACAGCAGCTGACTGACACCGTACAGCAGCAGCTGATCAAGTCTGACACCGCAGCAATGGCGGCGCCCCCTACAGGGCAGCGCTGTGTGTATACATGATAGTGTATTGCGCTGTGGTCTGCTCTGCACTGAGCCAGCAGTGGTCTGTTCAGAGTGAGCATGAGGGAGCAGTTGGAGGTTAACAACTTTCAACCTGCCATTTTGGACATGGTGTCATTATAGGCAAACACTTTTAAAAAATCCACAAATTCCCAACGCGTCACCATGCAACACATTGTGAACTTGTAGATCGGCTATTCTCGCACGACACTGTCTGTATGACGAAGGCATGTGTTTAGGAACAGGCTCCGAGGGGCCAGAGAACAGCCTGGCCGGCCAGGCGGGGTGACCTCAGGCCGTTGGGACATTCAGAACGGTCGGAGCATCGCTATCAGAACATTTAAAGCTCTGTGTTCTGACAGCATTCATTCAGAGCGTCTGTGTTCTGACAGCGTTCATTCAGAGCGTCTGTGTTCTGACAGCGTTCATTCAGAGCTCTGTGTTCTGACAGCATTCATTCAGAGCGTCTGTGTTCTGACAGCGTTCATTCAGAGCGTCTGTGTTCTGACAGCGTTCATTCAGAGCGTCTGTGTTCTGACAGCGTTCATTCAGAGCGTCTGTGTTCTGACAGCGTTCATTCAGAGCGTCTGTGTTCTGACAGCGTTCATTCAGAGCTCTGTGTTCTGACAGCGTTCATTCAGAGCTCTGTGTTCTGACAGCGTTCATTCAGAGCTCTGTGTTCTGACAGCATTCATTCAGAGCTCTGTGTTCTGACAGCATTCATTCAGAGCTCTGTGTTCTGACAGCATTCATTCAGAGCTCTGTGTTCTGACAGCGTTCATTCAGAGCTCTGTGTTCTGACAGCGTTCATTCAGAGCTCTGTGTTCTGACAGCGTTCATTCAGAGCTCTGTGTTCTGACAGCATTCATTCAGAGCTCTGTGTTCTGACAGCATTCATTCAGAGCTCTGTGTTCTGACAGCATTCATTCAGAGCTCTGTGTTCTGACAGCGTTCATTCAGAGCTCTGTGTTCTGACAGCATTCATTCAGAACACATAATGACCGCTGCGCTCCGAGTGAAGATCCAGATTGTCCCGAATATCTGAACAATGGAGGCGGAAGTCACTGCAAAATGTGATGGTTGCAGCGTATTTGATGCTCTAGAAGAGCCTTAAAAAAAAAAAAAAAAAACATGTACTATAGATAGATGTTGAACATATAGTACGTTGTTTTTGTTTAAAAGGGGATCATCATGGGATGAATTAACGTTAATTTGAACTAATTGTAAAAGATGAAAATGTCTATGTTAGTTATTGAGCATTTACTCTGAGATGAGCTGATATCAGAGTATAGAGTATAGAGTATAGAGTATAGAGTATAGAGTATAGAGTATAGCGCTGTATGACGTTGGAACCACAGCGCTCTGAAACGGGACCAGATTCTCAGTGGATTTCTGAACGCCATTGAAATGTAAAATACTGTATTAATAAATAAATAAATACTGTAGGGCTTAAGTGGTTGAGTGTCGGCGTTCTCCAGGCTGCTAATGATGGCACGTATACGGCACTACAGGGTACGAGGCAATTGATAAAAGAAATGAAAAGAAAGAAAGGGGAAATGAATGTTTCTGACACATTTTGTATGATAAGGAATTAAATATATGAGTTCATTATGAGACAGTGGTGGAAAAAGTACTCAGATGTTTTACTTAAGTAATAGTATGCAATATATACTGCAATATAGAAATACTCTGTTACAAGTAAAAGTCCGGAATTCTAAATTCACTTGAGTAAAAGTACAAAAGTCTTGGTATAAAAATGTACTTAAAGTACCAAAAGTAAAAGTACTAAAATGTTTGAAAATAGCAGATCTATAAGCTCACAACACGTCGCGATGCGACACGTTGTGAGCTTGTAGATCGGCTATTTTCAAATAGCCTAGGTATAAAATAGGGCTAAAGTGGTTAATGTATGTTTTTTTTTAAAAAATACCTCAACATTTTACTTACTTGAGTACATGTACTTAGTTACTTTACACCACTGATCAGAGGCAGCTAGCCATCTCTGACTGCCGCCAGCTAGCTGGGTCTGCTACCGCCTGCCGCCAGCTAACTGGGTCTGCTACCGCCTGCCGCCAGCTAGCTGGGTCTGCTACCCGCCGCCAGCTAGCTGGGTCTGCTACCGCCTGCCACCAGCTAACTGGGTCTGCTACCGCCTGCCGCCAGCTAGCTGGGTCTGCTACCGCCAGCTAGCTGGGTCTGCTACCGCCTGCCGCCAGCTAGCTGGGTCTGCTACCGCCTGCCGCCAGCTAGCTGGGTCTGCTACCGCCTGCCGCCAGCTAACTGGGTCTGCTACCGCCTGCCGCCAGCTAACTGGGTCTGCTACCGCCTGCCGCCAGCTAACTGGGTCTGCTACCGCCTGCCGCCAGCTAGCTGGGTCTGCTACCGCCTGCCGCCAGCTAACTGGGTCTGCTACCGCCTGCCGCCAGCTAACTGGGTCTGCTACCGCCTGCCGCCAGCTAGCTGGGTCTGCTACCGCCTGCCGCCAGCTAGCTGGGTCCTGCTACCGCCTGCCGCCAGTTAGCTGGGTCTGCTACCGCCTGCCGCCAGCTAGCTGGGTCTGCTACCGCCTGCCGCCAGCTAGCTGGGTCTGCTACCACCTGCCGCCAGGCTCTTTTGTCCAACATGTCCTCCATATAAATGATCTGCTTCCTACACCTGCATGGATTCATGTTTTATAGATAGAGTCTCCACTTCCAACACATCCTGCATCTGAGCTGCTAATTATTCCAGTTGAATGAATGTAATATATCTGTAGAGTAACGACCTCATATCTGTTCCAATTTCCACTAGAAACCTCATATGTGCAAAATTGTTACTTTTCAGGCGATGGGAAAAAAAAGAACCCATGTTCCAATGGACCCAATGTCTTTCTTATTTAGTCACAAAGCTCTTTTAATACTTTTCATTGGTTCAATATTTATAAAACACACACTTTCACTTTCAGCATTTTTCCAAAAGTGGCAAAAAATTGCCGATTTGTGAGCTCGGAAATCGCCTATTTTTGCTACTTTTCGTAAGGGCAAAAAATCATTATGGAGATGGAAGGCTTTCTGTCAAGACAATGAGACTCAGAATGCAGAGGCTCCATTTTTCTGCCAATTAAGGAGCAGCAGCACCAGAACAAAGACCCTCGGACCTCCTCGTCATTCTCAAATCCAACAAAAGCAGCACGATTTACACGATCTACGCTCCACAAAGATCTACGCTCTACAAAGAACGTTTTTCACTTCTCCGTAACTCGCCGTACATATTAATGTCAGCCGGGAATTATAGACCAATGTCAAAACTGAGAAATATGACGGAATAAGAAATGGAGTTATAGATCTGTTATTTGTACAAACGTTCTTATATTAAGACACGCACACACACACACACACACACACACACACACACACACACACACACACACACACACACACACACACACACACACACACACACACACACACACACACACACACACACACACACACACACACACACACACACACACACACACACACACACACACACACACACACACACACACACTGAATGATTCATCTTCCTCAGTAAACTGCAGAGGGTCTGTGCTGTAATGAGAGAAGATGTAATAAGTGGTTGCAGAGGGAAAACCTTGTAAGTCTAAAACGGCTGCTTACTTTTCAATATGGTTTAACGAATAGCAACAGCAAACAGCAGATCTACAAACTCACAAGATGTATGCGACGCGCTGTGAGCTTGTAGATCTGCTATTGCGTGAAAAAAAAAAAGCATAAAAAGATGAAATATGGAGGTACAAGGTTTCTGTGCTTCATGCTTGTATGTAAGCTCCATGAAGGACATGGTTTGAAAGGCTCTAACCACCATTCAATGTATTCAAATCACAGCTACGCTCCATTACCTGGGATTACTTTGCCTCAGCATGTTATATTCAAGTCTCTTTTAAAGCTACTTTCTGGGTTTTGTTCTCAATTTGAGACATTTTATTCTCTTATATTCGTGTGTATCGTTGCTGTCAGACAGAAACCTTGTATGTCCATATAAGTACGTTTTTTTACGGGGTTCTTTTTTTTTTGTGGTAAAGGAATGCCCTACATTGCTGTAGAACAGTGTTGCGCAATAGTATAAAATAAAAACAATCTAAACATCTAAAATACTGACCACATGACCATGGTGGGGTCACTAACATCAGTAGGATGCAGTGGTGGAAAAAGTATACTCAAATGTTTTACTTAAGTAAAAGTATCAATACTGCAATATAGAAATACTCTATAAAAGTACAAAAGTGTTGGTATCAAAATGTATTTAAAGTACCAAAAGTAGAAAGTACTCATTACGCAGAATGTCCCATTTCACAAGTTTTCAAATGTATAAAATGTCAAAAAATCTTTTGAAAATAGCTGATCTACAAGTTCACAATGCGAGCTTGTAGAGCTTTCTAGAACAATGCACAATTAGTACTTTTGGTTATTTAATAATATTTTGATGCCAATACTTTTGTACTTTTACTCAAGTACATTTTGAATGCCGGACTTTTACTTGTAACAGAGTATTTCTATACTGCAGTATTGATACTTTTACTTAAGTAAAACAACTTTTTCCACCACTGGCTCTGTTCTGTAGTCTAATACATTTTCCAAACCTTGAGCTCACAGACAGACAGACAGACAGACAGACAGACAGACAGACAGACAGACAGACAGACAGTCTATCTTCTGTTCTTTCAGAGCTTCTTGCTCCTGTTTTATTGTTCATTCTGTACATAAACCAGAAATGTTAAAATAAATACATAACTTAAACAACAACACAAAGATGCAATAAACATAGATAAGCAAGTTAAATCACTGTAAGCGAAAGAATGGAGCCAGAGTTCATGTCACATCTAGGCACTACAACATAGCGAGGTGCAACTGTTGTGATACACAGTCAAATCTGTAATAACTTTAAATAAATAACTTTCTGGCCCTGCAGTCTGTTGCAGTGGTTCACAAACATTTTAGCCTATTCACCTGTTTCCTAGGCTGTGTGTTTTCCACTTCCTGTCGATTTCATTGGATATCATTGGTCATCTGACCAGTTTCATTGGATTTCATTGGATCAAATCGACAGGAAGTGGAAAACACACAACCTAGGAAACAGGTGAATAGAGACCCAAAAGAGACATTTGAACTTTTCCTGGGACCCAAACTAGTGAAAATAGCAGATCTACAAGCGCATTATGCGGCTATTATTATTATTTTTTTTAATTTTTATCCCACGATTTTTTGTAACCCATTTTTTTCACCCGGTGCCAATTTCCTAAGTGATCCTGGGCGCTACACCAGCCCTACACCAGCACTACACCAGTCCCCCACAGTAGGGAGGCCAGGGCCGAGCTCATGCTTCCTTCAGGCATGAGAGCCAACTGACCTTCTTGTCACCTGACAAGCGGCTATTTTAACCTTCTTTTTTTTTTAATCTGTTTATGAAAAGTATTGGATTTATTTTTCTTTTTTCTTTTGTTTAAACTTTTGAAAATCTTTTGAAATAATATATATATTATGGCTTTACATGTTGTATTGATGGATTGTAGAATGTACTGTTGATAATCTAATCTCGACAGCACTGCAAATGAATCTCAATGCTCTTTTCGAGAATAGATAAAGATTTCAATATATATATATATATATATATATATGTTTTTTTTTGTTTTTTTTTTTTATTATTATTATTATTATTATTATTATTATTATTAATTCGTTTTTGAAATGTAGGTAACGGTAAAAAAAGGAGATATTTACTTGCAACCCATAAAAATTGTCTCGTGACCCAAAGATGACCACTGTTTGAATAAGCAGAGGTCTATTGAGAGACTGTGCACAAAAAAGACGGTATGACAATTTGCCGTAGAAGACATGTGGCAACGATATATCCATCTTCTGCTTCATGACTTACAGTATGTCTGACTGTTAATAACAGAGTATTCATATTTCAAATTACAATCATAGCTGGTGCAACGGCCTCAGAGCAGCACCGTCTTTATGAACATGAACATGAATGGATGGTCAGAGGGGAATCATCTACATCTAGACTCTCTGTACGTTGGAGGATAGTGTTGTGAGAGAAGCCAGAACTGACACTAATTAGCCTTATTATACCAGGATAATGAACGAGAGACTAAGAGAGAGAGAGAGAGAGAGAGAGAGAGAGAGAGAGAGGGGGGAGGGAGAGAGAGAGGGAGAGGGAGAGGGAGAGAGAGAGAGAGAGAGAGAGAGAGAGAGAGAGAGAGAGAGAGAGAGGGGGGAGGAGGAGGGAGGGAGAGGGAGAGGGAGATGGAGAGAGAGAGAGGGAGAGAGAGAGAGGGGGGAGGAGGGAGGGAGAGGCCTGCTGGCGTTTAATAAAGAATCTCCCCATCCATCCTCGAGGAGAGACGCTCTTTCCTGAGGAGTTATAAACATCTGGATAGAGACTCTCATTCGCCTTCTCAACGCATCAATCTGTTAGTCAAATGATCTGAGGAGGAGATGAGGAAGATGTCTCCTCCTCCCACCTCCCCTCAAGACCCTCTCCTCTCCTCTCCTCTCCTCTCCTCTCCTCTCCTCTCCTCTCCTCTCCTCTCCTCTCCTCTCCTCTCTCTCTCCTCCTCCTCCCACCTCCCCTCCTCTCCTCTCTCTCCTCTTCCCCTTAGGCCCTCTCCTCTCTCTCAGGGCTTGTAGATCTGTTATATTCAGACTCCGACAACCGTGGTGTGACAAAGACATCTATCTGAGTCATCTGTCTCCTCTCTGCTGGATGTGTAATAATATAAAGCTATGAGACATTATGGACTCTGTGATCATCCACAGGGAGACATTATTTGACTTAATTACACAATGTTTACTGAGCTGCTCATAAGAATGTTTGTTCTGCCAGCATGTCAATACCTGTCTTTTCTGTTCGTCCTGTCTGTTCGTCCTGTCTGTTCTGTCTGTTCGTCCTGTCTGTTCTGTCTGTTCGTCCTGTCTGTTCGTCCTGTCTGTTCGTCCTGTCTGTTCTGTCTGTTCGTCCTGTCTGTTCTGTCTGTTCTGTCTGTTCGTCCTGTCTGTTCTGTCTGTTCTGTCTGTTCGTCCTGTCTGTTCTGTCTGTTCTGTCTGTTCTGTCTGTTCGTCCTGTCTGTTCGTCCTGTCTGTTCTGTCTGTTCTGTCTGTTCTGTCTGTTCGTCCTGTCTGTTCTGTCTGTTCTGTCTGTTCTGTCTGTTCTGTCTGTTCGTCCTGTCTGTTCGTCCTGTCTGTTCTGTCTGTTCGTCCTGTCTGTTCTGTCTGTTCTGTCTGTTCGTCCTGTCTGTTCTGTCTGTTCGTCCTGTCTGTTCGTCCTGTCTGTTCGTCCTGTCTGTTCTGTCTGTTCGTCCTGTCTGTTCTGTCTGTTCTGTCTGTTCGTCCTGTCTGTTCTGTCTGTTCTGTCTGTTCTGTCTGTTCGTCCTGTCTGTTCGTCCTGTCTG
This sequence comes from Gymnoscopelus braueri, assembly GCF_963280865.1. Lineage (NCBI taxonomy): Eukaryota > Metazoa > Chordata > Actinopteri > Myctophiformes > Myctophidae > Gymnoscopelus > Gymnoscopelus braueri. Next base: position 101,952 of record NW_027660915.1, read on the forward strand.
TTCGTCCTGTCTGTTCTGTCTGTTCTGTCTGTTCGTCCTGTCTGTTCTGTCTGTTCTGTCTGTTCTGTCTGTTCGTCCTGTCTGTTCGTCCTGTCTGTTCGTCCTGTCTGTTCGTCCTGTCTGTTCGTCCTGTCTGTTCTGTCTGTTCGTCCTGTCTGTTCTGTCTGTTCTGTCTGTTCGTCCTGTCTGTTCGTCCTGTCTGTTCGTCCTGTCTGTTCTGTCTGTTCTGTCTGTTCGTCCTGTCTGTTCTGTCTGTTCTGTCTGTTCGTCCTGTCTGTTCGTCCTGTCTGTTCTGTCTGTTCGTCCTGTCTGTTCTGTCTGTTCTGTCTGTTCGTCCTGTCTGTTCTGTCTGTTCTGTCTGTTCTGTCTGTTCGTCCTGTCTGTTCTGTCTGTTCTGTCTGTTCGTCATGTCTGTTCTGTCTGTTCGTCCTGTCTGTTCGTCCTGTCTGTTCGTCCTGTCTGTTCTGTCTGTTCTGTCTGTCTGTCTGTCTGTTCTGTCTGTCTGTCTGTCTGTCTGTTCTGTTCGTCCTGTCTGTTCTGTTCGTCCTGTCTGTTCTGTTCGTCCTGTCTGTCTGTTCGTCCTGTCTGTTCTGTTCGTCCTGTCTGTTCTGTTCCGTCCGTCCGTCCGTCCGTCCGCCCGCCCGCCCGCCCGCCCGCCCGCCCGCCCGCCCGCCCGCCTGCCTGTCTGTCTGTCTGTCTGTCTGTCTGTCTGACTGACTGACTGTCTGACCTCATTCTGTGTAGTGGTGAAGTTCTCCGGTTTAGTTTTAACTTAAAGGAGTAATAAATAACTTTGTATAACAAAGCAAAACAAACAACATAGATTTCCCATCATTTCCCCTGCTGTTTTCCAGTAGTCAAAGTATAAAATAGTTCTTGAGTGGATAATTTATAATCTATATCTGCAAAATGACTAGTAACTAAAGCTGTCAAATATCGTAGTAAAAAGTACAATATTTACCACTAAGATGTATGTAGTAGAAGTATTATGTAGCCTATCGAAAAATGAAAATACTCGATTAAAGTAAAAGTACCTCAAAAGTGCACTTGAGTAAATGTACGCAGTTACGTTTCCACCCCTGAATGTGTGCAGCCAGCCAGCCAGCCAGCCAGTCTGAAAATAGCAGATCTACAAGCTCACGATGCGTTGCAGCGTGTTGTGAGCTTGTAGATCGGCCATTTTCAGCATGCAATCAAGTGGCATTACGACGCCATCACGGCACATTTTAGTCGACTAAATCAACTGTAGATTTAGTCGACTAAAATCATATGATATTTAGTCAAATAGAACTAGACTAAAACTAAAACATTTCAGAATGACTCAAATATGACTAAAACTAAATGGAATTGTATTCAAAAGACTATGACTAAAACTAAGTCAAAATTTGCTGTCAAAATCCACACTGGACGAGTCTCCCACTAGTGGGACGTGAGGACATTGCAAGCGGGCCCCCAAATAGTTTGTCAAACCATGTGTATTGATTGTACCAGTACAGTGAACGTTAGCTGTTTGTGGAGCATGTGGTTAGAACCTGACATCTCATTACAACACACTGAGATTCTCTTTTGTTATTATGTGGAACATCTTTCCATATTATAAATCTACTACATTATCTACAGTATGTATGTTAGCCCGCGGCGGCTAACGACCCGCGGCGGCTAACGACCCGAGGCTCCGTCATGGTGATTATAATGTGGTTTATGGCTCCGTCAACGTTAGCATAACGGCTAATGTAAAGGCTTTTAATAATATCGGGCAGATGTTGGGGCAACCAGACTGAATTACTCATGACTGATCACTGAAAGCTGAAAGTGATCTGTTACTCTTGGCTCGTTACTGCTTGGTCCTTGTTACTACTTCTGTTACCGTATAGAGATATAGGATCACCCAATAAGAAAACTATTTTTCATACATTTATTTATATGTTTTTATTGTTTAAAAAGCTTGTAAATCGGCTATTTTAAAATATTTAGTACTTTTGGTACTTTAAGTACATTTTGATGCCAATACTTAAATTTTTAATACAATACAGGGAATACAATACAAAAAGAGAACAGGAACCTCATATCTCCATATTTCAACGTGTTTTTTTTTTCACGCCCTACTTTATCGTACAAGGGTGTTGATAGATATTGTATAATCAATAGTGTATTAGATCATGATTATTGTATTGTATCATTTTGGATAACTGCATAAAGTATGATGTATTTGCTCAGAAGGGACAGTTCTGTAACTGCTGATATAAGATGTCCTTGCTCCCTGGCCTACTCTTTCTTAGCCATGAAAGTTGTGGCTACAGTTTATCCATGATGTCTTAGCCCAGACAACCTTTCCACGAGATGAGCCTTCGCCCCTGTCCATGTTGATATTATATTGTGGGGTGGGCTTAATGAAAGATAAACTGTCTGTTATATTGGGGAACATTTTGTACCGGTAGAGAATATTTTTGATGCTGTATCCACCTTGTCTCTCCTGTGCAAATAATCAAGTGACTGACTCTGTTACTTCTTTTTACGGTATTCCTTATTGAAAGCATACTATCCTTGTTTTTCTAAGTTATCAGGTGTCACACAAAAATAGCAGATCTACAAGCTCACGACGCATCGCAAGCAATGAAAAGTATGAATTCGAATCCGAATCAGTTTTATTGTCACATGATAAGTTTGCTGGTGTAAAAAAAAGTGGGTGAAATTTGTGTTTTTGTTATTTCCAGATAGAGAAGAAAGGTGTGTGTGTGTGTGTGTGTGTGTGTGTGTGTGTGTGTGTGTGTGTGTGTGTGTGTGTGTGTGTGTGTGTGTGTGTGTGTGTGGGTGGGTGGGGGGGGGGAGGTTAGACGTAAGGTGCATAGCAGCTACATTAAACTTGACCTTTGGCTCTGTACTTGGTCTGCTAGTTTCCCCCCCCCCTATCATACAGATTCGGTGCCCCCCCCCTGTAGTAACTCTGAGGACCCCCCAGGGGTCCCGGACCCCCTGTTGAATTAAATGACTTGCCTGCTTTGTTTGCTGTTCAGACTCCCCCGACCGTGGTGGGTTTGAACCTTTGGCTCCAGTCTGGTCTCTATCATCTGAACCATCTTCTCAGGACCTGGTGGATGGTGTCAAAAGCCTTCTGGAAGCCTGTTATAAAGCATTAGGAGTATTTTTACATGTTTATAATAATAATAATAACAATAATAATGATGCATTTTATTAATAAAGTGCTAGAGGGTTTAAAAGCAGCATTGCATAAAGACAGCATAGGACACCAAACAGTTACTTTTACTTCTACTCCACTACATCTCAGAGGCAAATATTGTACTTTTACTCCACTACAATTATTTAAAAACTTTAGTTACTATTACTTTGCAGATATAAAATATTACATTATAAAACATACAGTAACCACTTTAGCCCTATTTTATACCTAGGCTATTTGAAAATAGCCGATCTACAAGCTCATAATGCGTCGTATCGAGACGCGTTGTGAGCTTGTAGATCTGCTATTTTCAAACATTTTTGTACTTTTACTTTTGTTCATACCAATACTTTTGTACTTTTACTCAAGTCAATTTAGAATTCCAGACTTTTACTTGTAACGGAGTACTTCTACATTGTAGTATTGATACTTTTACTTAAGTAAAACATTTGAGTACGTTTTCCACCACTGTACCCAACTAGGCTAGACTAAAGGTCAAATTAAAACTAGATTAAAAAAAAAACAGGGCAAAGACAAAATGAAGAAAACACTTTGTTATAATTGTAATTATAAACAGATTATAATGCATTTATACTTCAACGTATAAATCATCATACAAGGCTTTATAATGTGTTATGATTATGGTTATATGAGGCATTATGAGTATTTATGAGTGCTTAGAGCTATAATTATATGGTGTCATAATAATGCATTATAAGTATGTTTTATAATGCATTATAGATTTGTGTTTCATAGAAAGTGTTCTTCCAGAGATGGGTAAATAGATTGTTTCACTGGGAAAGACACAAATTAGCAATCAGTTTGTAATATTAATGCAATAAGTTTTCATAACATCATTAATGCAAAAATGATAATTCTGGGTGGTCTGGCAGAACATGAAGATCATAATCATGTAGCTTTATGGAAGACAAATGCATTTTGCTGAATTTTAATAAGTGAAGATTCCTCCTAATGGGCTGTAAAGTCTTTCCTCGGATCTAAACGTGATTAATTCCACAGAGAGTTGTGACATTATAAATGTGCTGAAACATTTCCTGGGCTGATAATAGTCCTTTCTGCTCCTCTGATGAAATGCTGTGGGGTCAGAGGTCAGAGAGCCTCTTTATTCAGATTGTTCCTCGCACAGAAAGAGAGAAAAATAACTGATCTAAATGGTTGGAGAGTTGTGTCTTTTTCACTTCCAATTGCTATGTAGAGGCGAGCCTATTTTAGGTTTTTATTTAATGGTAGGGTAAGTGATTTTCTTCGGTTAAAATAAGTGTTAAATAGCTCTATATTCTGATAGTACTCATTGCTATAAAGTGTTTGATCAGTAAAAGGAGTCTCCTCGAGTCCTGTCTCTCCAGCTCTTTATAAAACAGAAAATGCCTTTTTGTTTCAGTTTCAGTTTCATTTCCAATTTTATCCAATCAGGATAGAGAACTCAATCAGGATATAGATTAAACAAGTGAAATTGGAAGTGATGACACTAAGAAATGAGCAGGCAGAATTGGAACTGGAACACTATAACAATGAAGCTTAAAAATTGGTACTTTCTCCTGATTGGCGAGATTTGGACACCTACTGGATATTTTTTTCCTGTTTGTTAAAGAGCTGGAGAGACGGGGAGACTCCTGTTACTGAACAAACACTCTATAGCAATGATTACTATCAGAATATAGTGCTTTAACAAAATACTTTTTGTTTTAACCAAAAAATATCACTTACCCTACCTCACAAAGGTGGATGAGCTTGTAGATCTGCTATCATTGAATATTTTGTCACACTCTGACCTAGTGAGGGTAGGTAGTGTTTACCGAAAGGCACAGTTTGAAACCAACAGTAAAAGAGCAAAACTGCCAAAAATCACCAGACAGAAACCTTGACGTTGCAGAATGGAAGTGGGTTTTATTCACCTTCTTACATGTCAGGAAAATCACGAACAAAGAACGGCAGAACTCCATTTACAGCGTTGGGTCTGGGTCTGGGTCTGGGTCTGGGTCTGGGTCTGGGTCTGGGTCTGGGTCTGGGTCTGGGTCTGGGTCTGGGTCTGGGTCTGGTCTACTCCTCAACCGTGTTCCCATGACTGCCAGCCCAGGTAGTGGCAGGTCCCCCTGCTTATATAGGCTAGGCCCCTCCCATTAATTGGACCATACCAAGCCTGAATTGAATCCTCAATTTAACCAGTTAATTGTAATTAACCAGAGACATTACAGTTCATATCCACACTTTAAAGTGTCACATATTACTCAAGGAATTACCCACATCATAATAATTCATATTAGAGTACCCACCTTCCCACTTTAGCAATTTCACACCAACCCACAGTTGGTTTGGTTCAGCCTGGGTGGAATTAGCATGTTTGATTGCATCATGCTCCCTACACTGGAGTCAATGCAATCAACCATCAACCATCAACAATATATCAATACAATCAACCAATCAACCATCAACAATATATCAATACAATCAACCAATCAACCATCAACAATATATCAATACAATCAACCAATCAACCATCAACAATATATCAATACAATCAACCAATCAACCATCAACAATATATCAATACAATCAACCAATCAACCATCAACAATATATCAATACAATCAACCAATCAACCATCAACAATATATCAATACAATCAACCAATCAACCATCAACAATATATCAATACAATCAACCAATCAACCATCAACAATATATCAATACAATCAACCAATCAACCATCAACAATATATCAATACAATCAACCAATCAACCATCAACAATATATCAATATAATCAAACAAATATCATTCTCTACAGCTTAACCATTAAGACCTGTAGCCGATTCTATATCAGTGGTGCTCAAATCAATGTATTTGGCCGCGGACCCCCATCTCAAAATATGTTGTTCCAGGGGGTCCCAGAAGCAAAGATTTGAGTTAAAAATGTTTGCTTTAAAAATATATATATTCAAAGATTTGCACACATTTTCATTCTCTACAAGCTCATGAGCTTGTATATCTGCTATTTTTGAATAGCCAAAGTATAAAATAATATGTTTTTAGCTCAAATAAAACAATGACAGCTGCGTTCCAGGTCTTAATGGGTTAAACAATAAAGAATAATTCAATAACACAGGAACGTACTAAAGTCTGTTAAATGTATTATCAGTGAACAGGGTGAACTGCATTTTTAACTCAAATCTTTGCTTCTAGGGGGTCCCTGGAACTAAGTATGTTGATATTGGGGGGGTCCGCGGACAAATACATATAATTTTGGGGGTCCTTGACATGAAAAACTTGGCGCACCACTGATATAGCAACATACTGTTAGGATTTAGAAAATATGTTTAGATATGGATTTGGCCGCGGACCCCCATCTCAAAATGTGTTGTTCCAGGGACCCCCATCTCAAAATGAGTTGTTCCAGGGACCCCCATCTCAAAATGTGTTGTTCCAGGGACCCCCATCTCAAAATGTGTTGTTCCAGGGACCCCCATCTCACAATATGTTGTTCCAGGGACCCCCATCTCAAAATGTGTTGTTACTTACTTACTTTATTTGTTTATTTAGACAGGACAGAGCATATTAATGAACCTCACATGAACGTAAATACACCGGATTTAGCAAAGATGCTAATTTTCATCCGCAGTCCTCACACAAAACATAAAAACAGAAAAACAATAACATCAGAAAACAGACAAACGGTGAAATACAATTACATTACATCACATAGCCTAAAAAAAACTAAAATATGATCACAAATGGTTGCAGCTTTGGTTTTCAAGCAACCATCTTTTCACATTGAATTTAAAAGATGGAAATGTAGCACAATCCCTTATATGTAGAGGAAGGCCATTCCATGCTACACAACCCTGTACTGAGAGGACATTTTGACTGAAGGTTGTTTGCCGGTGCGGCACTTCACAATCTCCTCGAGTGGTTGCTCTGGTACTGATTCCTCTTTCAGGCTTCCTTTTAATGAATTCCCTTAGGGGGGGCGGGCACAGACCATGTAAGGTCTTGTATATGACCCCAACCTGTTTGAACTTTTTGAAATTGTCGAAGCTAAAAAAATTGAGCCTCCTGAGTATGTTACAATGATGATAAGAGTGAGGCTTCCTGTCAAACACCTTGAGCGCACTTTTGTAGAGCTGTTCGATGGGTTTTAGGATCGTCACGCCAGTGCAAGACCAGTTTGTAAAACAGTACTCAATGTGTGATAGGATCATACAGTGAAGATACGATCTGGCAGCTCCAACTGTCAGGAAGGGTCTAATTTGTTTAAAATTTTGAAGGTTGAATTTAATCGTATTTGTGACTTTCTTCACATGTTTTTTAAAAGTTAGGGTTGAGTCTAGTATGACTCTGAGGTACTTGAACAAGTTCAAGTTCCTCCCCACCCAGAAACACATTTGAGGACTCCAACACAACTGGTCTTTTGGAGAAGGCCATGCAGACTGTCTTTTTGGCATTCAAGAGCAGACATGAATCTATAAGCCAGTCTTGAATGCTTGTCAGAGCTGAGGTTAAGATTATTGACACCTCTGCATAGCTTTTACCATGGGCAAGTACAACGGCATCATCTGCATACATCTGGACATGTAGATTATTACATACTTCAGGTAGGTCATTTATGTACAGTGAGAACAGAATTGGACCCAGTATTGAGCCCTGGGGGACACCGACCGAACAGGTGTGGTAGGGGGATTTAACACTGTTTACACTTACACACTGTTTTCTGGTGGATAGATAGGAACTAAACCATTGTATAGCTTCTGGGGAAAAATTAAAATGTGTTAATTTGGACAGGAGGACCTGGTGACAGACGGTGTCAAACGCCTTCTTGAAGTCCAGGAACACCGCCATTGCACAGGGAGCTCTGTTCAAATCACATTTCAATTTTTCTATGAATAGGCAGTTTGCTGATTCAGTGGAGTGAAAGGCCCGAAACCCAAACTGCATGGGATGCAGTGGGGTGTGGCCTTTGTCTAGATGTTTGATGATAGATTTGACAATCCACTTTTCAGCCACCTTTGATATAATTGGTAGGATGCTTATGGGTCTATAGTTTGATATTTCAGTTTTAGCGCCAGATTTGTAGATTGGTGTTATTACAGCAACTTTCCATTGAGGAGGAACAGTGCGTTGTCTGATGGACAGATTTACCAGATGTGTGATCGGTGCCACCAGAGCATCTGCATTTGTTTTTAAAAAGTTTGTATCGAGCCCATAGGCATCCTTGGCTTTTGATGCTTTTAGTGATTTGATGATGTTTGCCACCTCGGTTTCCGTAATTTCCTCCAGATTGAAGATGTGGGGGTGGGGGTCCAGGGACCCCCATCTCAAAATGTGTTGTTCCAGGGACCCCCATCTCAAAATGTGTTGTTCCAGGGACCCCCATCTCACAATATGTTGTTCCAGGGACCCCCATCTCAAAATGTGTTGTTCCAGGGACCCCCATCTCACAATATGTTGTTCCAGGGACCCCCATCTCAAAATGTGTTGTTCCAGGGACCCCCATCTCAAAATGTGTTGTTCCAGGGACCCCCATCTCAAAATGTGTTGTTCCAGGGACCCCCAAAAGCAAAGATTTGAGTTACAAATGTTCGCTTAAAGACATATATATTCAAAGCTTTGCACACATTTTCTGAAATAGCAGACCTACAAGCTCATAGCGTGGCATTCGGTGCCGCGCTATGAGCTTGTAGATCTGCTATTTTTGAATAGCCAAAGAAATCTAAAATGACACAGATACGTTCCCGGATTGAATGGGTTGAAAATGAAAGCTTTCATTTTCAACCCATTCAATCCGGGAACGTCCAGTTACACTACAGTGTAACTGGACTGAAACCCTTTTGCTCTTTGGGGAGCAAAGGTCATTTATGAATGTCCTTCAGCTGGTTCTGTGTTGGGCGATCTTCTCTGCTTCCTTTCAAAATGTTCCTTTTCGCCTCAACAGACCTTTTCCAGCTGTTTCTGGGTCTTCCTGGTTTTCTTTTCCCCTGAGGGTTCCAGGTTAAGACTGATTTTGAAGCCTGTTTCACCGTGCATTGTATTGCATTGTAAATATTCTCACCTTTGGGGAGAATATTTTGATTTGAATCATGTTTTTTTAACTGTTAACAAACAGAGCAACTATTGGAGATATCTGATCACTATTTTGGAGTTACATCATGGCATGTAACTACACCCACCGCAACATATGTAATGATATCATTATGTGGAGTTAAACGTGCCAGTTGCATGTCCGTTTGAAAAGTGTATCAATATTTGGAGTGAGAGGTTCATAATGGGGCTATAATGTACGTTATATCTCAATGTTTTGGATTTACATTGTGGCAAAGGGTAACTAACAACACAACCCACACTCTTTACCCAAGTGTAGACAGAGCTTGTTGACAGAGAAGTGAAACTTCAGTTGTAATTCTGTGTGACACACACTAGAATACACATACACACACTCTGTGCGCGCGCGTGTGCGTGTTCGTGTGTGTATGTGTGTGTGTGTGTGTCTGTGTGTGTGTGTCATTCTGTCTGTGGACAGCTAATTTCCGGCACTGTTGGCTTGATCGCAGTGAAAACCGTCCAAAAGTACGGATGCTAAGGTTCAAGTGGAATGTGTAGCCTTGTAAGGATTACATTGTGTGTGTGTGTGTGTGTGTGTGTGTGTGTGTGTGTGTGTGTGTGTGTGTGTGTGTGTGTGTGTGTGTGTGTGTGTGTGTGTGCGTGTGCGTGTGTGTGTATAATATGTATGTATGTAACTTATGTGTGTAACATCCTTGACCTCTGTGAGCAGGAGGTTGACGTGTGGGCTGAAACCGTAAACCATAAACATAAAGCATAAACACCAACCATTCTTCACATTCCCTCCTGTTTGCCTCCATAGTGACAATATGTAACTGTGTGGTCTGTGAAATCTGTTGACCTTTGGAAGAACGCTGGCTCCCTGTTTGGCATAATTATCAGTGTTATCGGGCAGAAACCTTGTATCTCTACTTTTCAACTTTAGTTTTTGTGTTTATAAATCGATGCCCTACTTCGTCGTGTAAGACGCAAAGGTAGTGAAAATAACTGACCTACAAGCTCACAATGCTGCGTTATTATGAGTTTGTAGGTCTGCTATGTTCACTGTTTTATAAAGATATTTTTGGGACTTTATTGGATAATACAGTTATGAATGACAAATGAAAAACTGAATCCATCCTCTTTGGGTCCAGTCCTAACCTTAGCAAGGCAGAGAGTTTCACGATCAAAGTGGGTGATGATGTCATCAAAAGAAAGGATGAAATTACCTACCTGGGCTCCATCTTGGAGGCAAACCTCTCTGGTAACAAAAACGCCGAAAAAGTGATCAAAAATGTCAACCAAACAACACGCTATTTGTGGAGGATTGATCGTCTAGTCAGAAAGAATACTCTGAAGATTCTTGCAGGGGCCCTCATTCAAGGTCATTATGATTATGCATGCACTTCATGGTATCACAACACCTCCAAGGCCTTAAAAACAAGGCTCCAAACATCCCAAAACAAACTTGTAAGGCTACTTCTTGGCCTCAATCACATAACCCATCTAACCCCTGCTCATTTTGCTAGGATTGGATGGCTTAGGGTTGAGGACAGAGTACAACAACTTGCTATGGGCCTGGTCTTCAAGATACACCACAACATTGGGATCCCCCTGTATTTGTCAAAAATACTTCCAAAATGTTAATGAGTAATTATTAAGTCCATGATCATAACACCAGAGGCAGCTCCACAAATCATGTTCAACCCAGATTTGGCTCAACTAAGGGAATGAACTCATGCTATTCATCAAAAATGTGGAATGCCCTACCAAAAGGAGTAAAGGAGTGTAAAACCCTACTCACTTTCAAAACTGCCCTAAAGATACACCTTCAGGAGGCTGCAATTCGAAAATGGCCCCTGTCCAAGTCTTAACCTACCCCCCCTCTTTCAGCTTCTTCTTTTGTATATTTTTTTCTCTCTTCATACCAGTAACCTGAAAGCTGATTGTATGACATTCTGTATAGTAGTGTGTATATCTGTCTGTCTCTTATATTTCATCATGATTTGTGTGCATGGGGATCTCATCTTAAACAAGCTCAGTGCTTAATGAGAGTTCCAGTTTAGTAGACCTTGTATTGTGAATTTGAACTTCCATGTACTGTTATTCTCATGTCTTACTAAATAAAAGTACATCAATCAATCAATCAATGACAGGAAACAGTGAGAGAGAGAGGAAGGGGTGACACGCAGCAAAGGCTGTCGGGTTTGGGAATCGAACCTGCGACTCGCTGTCAGGCTGCATTAGAGCATCTTAACCCATTCAATCTGGGATGTAATATTTATAATAATAATTATAAATCGAAATCGAGGCAAAAGTTTCAAATACTGTTGATATTAATGTGAAGTGATCTGGCCCAGCCCTGGTCCATCCTCCTGACTGTGTGTGTGTGTGTGTGTGTGTGTGTGTGTGTGTGTGTGTGTGTGTGTGTGTGTGTGTGTGTGTGTGTGTGTGTGTGTGTGTGTGTGTGGGAACTTCCAGTAAAATGACCACAGAGACATTCCATTGAAAAGGAGGAAGAGGCTAATTTTAGACGGAGTGGCGATGAAGCCGCTCGCTGCCTCCCTCCCTCCCTCCCTCCCTCCCTCCGCTGGGACAGGAGGAGAGATCAAAGAGAATGCTACGGCTGACTCTGTTTCCATGGTGACCGTGATTCAGCTTGGATGGATCCTAATTGGAAGACGTGGATGTGAAGAGAAAAAAAAGTGAGAAAAAGAAAAGAAAGAAAAGAAAGAATAGTGTGAATCATGTGAATCAAAGTCATCACCATTAACGGGAGCCGCTGGGTGTGAATCGCTGCTCACTTCTGGTTCCTTGTGACAGCGTAATGGGGGGGGGGGGGGTCTGGGGGGCGTGATGTGTAGATCAATGGGGAAACCGTACGATGGGGATACATATATCTATATGCAATAATTCACTGAATGTCTCTTTGTGTGTGTGTGTGTGTGCGTGTGCATGCGTGCTTGCGTGCGTGTGTGTCTCTGTCAGAACTCGGACTCAAACGGTCTCAAACTTGCCGTGTGTGTGTCTTATAAATATGACCTCTAGGTGTGCAGGGCTGAACGGAAATTGGGACGGACCAACGGGACCGGAGGAAGAGGCAGACATTCTCATTGTGCTCATGGAGATTATATGGATTAGCTTCCCTGATTGACCAAACCAAGCCGTATACGGCCTCATGGATTGGCGGAGCGTCATGTCAATGGTAAATGGTGCATTTATGTCCAAAGCGCTTTACATAGATTGTGCATTACATTCACCCATTCACACACACATTCATACACACAATTACACACATTCACACACACATTCACACACACATTCACAGTCACACACACATTCACACACACACACACACACACACACACACACACACACACACACACACACACACACACACACACACACACACACACACACACACACACACACACACACACACACACACACATTCACACACACATTCACACACACACACACACACACACACACACACACACACACACATACACACACACACACATTCACACACACACACACACACACACACACACACACACACACACACACACACACACACACACACACACACACACACACACACACACACACACTCACACACACACACACACACACACACACATTCACACACACACACACACACACACACACACACACACACACACATTCACACACACACACACACACACACACACACACACACACACACACACACACACACACACACACACACACACACACACACACACACACACACACACACACACACACACAGTCACACACACATACACACACACACACAGTCACACACATATTCACACATTCACACACACACACACACACACACACACACACACACACACACACACACACACACACACACACACACACACACACACTCACACTCACACTCACACACACATTCACACATTCACACACACACACACACACACACACACACACACACACACACACACACACACACACACACACACACACACACACACAACACACACACACACACACACACACACACACACACACACACACACACACACACACACACACACACACACACACAACCCCACACACACACACACACACACACACACACACACACACACACACACACACACACACACACACACACACACACACACACACACACACACACTTTCACAGACACAGTCACACATTCACACACACACACAACCCCACACAACCCCACACACACACACACACACACACACACACACACACACACACTTTCACAGACACAGTCACACATTCACACACACACACACACACACACACACACACACACACACACACACACACACACACACACACACACACACACACACACACACACAGTCACACACACATTCACACACCGATGGAGGAGGAAACCATGCAAGGCACCAACCTGCTCATCAGGAGCAGTGAGGGGTTCAGTCTCTTGCTCAAGGACACTTCCATACTAACTCTGGGGGAGCCCAGGATCCAACTGGGAACCTTGTGGTTGCCATCCGGCCGCTTCCAGGGGGTCACTATATCTACATGATAGGTAACTCTCAGGGTTACGGGGGTCCGTGGCCTAATACATAAACTGGGGTGGAGGGGGGCGTTTAAATGAAAAGGTTTGATAAGCACTGTTCTAAATGTGTCTCCATCTACACCAGCATTAATTGATTTAATGTCATGGTTATTTATTCAGGGAGGGAAGGTCAAGTGTTTTTCAATGCAGCCCTGATCACAGGATTAACAACCAACGCAACACAATTACATTAATTAGATACAAATGAATTAGTGTTTAACACAAAGATGACAGACGTTGGAGGTCAGTATAAGTACAGACAGATTTCAGTGTGTTTTTCACCAGCCGTTTGAAGCCATCAGGTGAAATTAAATGATCCTGTTTTAAGACAGTGTTCACACGGGCAGATACAATGATACATGCTACCATTCATTTTCAATGGAAGCCAGCGACATGAAGAAGATACAAAGAGACATCCCACGTTTGTAGATCTGATACAAAGGATACAAAGGATACAAAGATACAAATTGAAGTTGAGCTGGGTTCAACTCTCAGATACAAAGATATAAAACTACAAACGTAGCTCTGATGACGCAGCGAAGACGATGACGACAACCACCTCTTCAGGAAACAAACCCTGCCCCTTCCCTCTTCCTCTTCAGGAAACACTACCCTGACCCTTCCTCTTCCTCTTCAGGAAACACTACCCTGACCCTTCCTCTTCCTCTTCAGGAAACACTACCCTGACCCTTCCTCTTCCTCTTCAGGAAACACTACCCTGACCCTTCCTCTTCCTCTTCAGGAAACACTACCCTGACCCTTCCTCTTCCTCTTCAGGAAACACTACCCTTCCTCTTCCTCTTAGCCTTGCCTACTTGTTGTCAATTAGTTGTACGAGCTATTCTGCCCTGCCAAGCCAAAGTGCAGTAACTACGGGGGAATAAAATCACTGAAAAATGATAAAAGTGATTCAGCTGGTCAGCCAAATGAGATATCGGCATATAAGTGACATTACAATAGATGTACATCTGTTCTGGAGGTAATTGTTCATCCCCCAAAATCACGAAGACTAATTTGACCTTTGGGATACACAAATAAGTGGGTGTGTCCAAAAACGTTAGTTACTGCACTTTGGCTTGGCAGGGCAGTATTGTTTTATTGGATCTTGTTTATTTGATACACTTCTTTGTTTTAGCTCTTGCTCTTTTGATTTTCCTATTTGTCTCATCTGTTTAAGACAGTAGGTAGCTGATATATGTCACTTTTACCTTAGCGCTAGGTATACTCTTAGTTACTTGTTTTAGAAGAGAATGCACTTCAGACTTCTGGTGATTAGTAGTTTCCTTGCCTACCTATGTTGAATGCACTTATTGTCTCTTGACTTATAAGTCTTTGGATAAAGCATAACCTTTGACTGTACTTCCTGTACTGTTAATACATAATTATAGAGGGTTTAAGTTGTTACAGCAGATATAAGCTGTCCATAAGAACACATGTGAAAACAAACATCATATTTAACATTTGACATTTGACATTCAACAACATCCATGAACCAGCACTTACTGTACATTCAAAGAATGTTTCCCCTTCCTGCTGAATGTTGTCTGTGGATTCAACTAAAGGACTTCAAAATAAATACCTGGGTCCTTTGTGAGGGAAGATGGCAGCTCCACAAAAGAAATAAAAAAAACAAGAATTGGCAGCCATAGCAACAACATCAGCTTCCCATGGGGAAGGTCACACTTTACAAGTCCCTGGTAGGCTACTGTCCTACTGTATGGATATGAGAGCTGGTAGGCTACTGTCCTACTGTATGGATATGAGAGCTGGTAGGCTACTGTCCTACTGTATGGATATGAGAGCTGGTAGGCTACTGTCCTACTGTATGGATATGAGAGCTGGTAGGCTACTGTCCTACTGTATGGATATGAGAGCTGGTAGGCTACTGTCCTACTGTATGGATATGAGAGCTGGTAGGCTACTGTCCTACTGTATGGATATGAGAGCTGTAGGCTACTGTCCTACTGTGTGGATATGAGAGCTGTTAGGCTACTGTCCTACTGTGTGGATATGAGAGCTGTAGGCTACTGTCCTACTGTATGGATATGAGAGCTGTAGGCTACTGTCCTACTCTGTGGATATGAGAGCTGGTAGGCTCACAGTGGACACTGGACGAAGGATACAGTTCCTTGAAAACACAGTTACAGTTCCTTGCTACAGAAGGATGCTACATAATATCATATCATATAATATGAGAATGTAAGACAGTTAGTTAAAACCCATGCTGGAGAACAGGAGCCTCTACTCTGACCTGGTATGCATGGTCATCATGTCAAAGAGCAGCCTACAGGGGACAGTGTGGTCATCATGTCAAAGAGCAGCCTACAGGGGACAGTATGTATGGTCATCATGTCAAAGAGCAGCCTACAGGGGACAGTGTGGTCATCATGTCAAAGAGCAGCCTACAGGGGACAGTATAAAGGAGTGAGTGAGTGAGTGAGTGAGTGAGTGAGTGAGTGAGTGAGTGAGTGAGTGAGTGAGTGAGTGAGCGAGCGAGTGAGTGAGTGGCCCAAGGCCAATTCCAATCCACTCCCTTACCAATCTGGGAACCCATCGCCAAATGAAAAGGAAAAACAGCGCCCTCTGCTGTTTTTTACTATCTCACTTGGCTCTGGGAGGAAGTCGACGTAGCACACGTACGCAAGGAAACCAGGGTTTTAGTCTGCCTTCAGCCTTTCACTTCCGGTGGTGCGACTATGTTTTCATTCCCACTAACAATATTTCTACACGGAACACTAACACCACTTCTCCCAGAGAACATGGATCGTTTTGGTTATAAGCCCACTTGTTTCTATGATGAAAGAGCAAGTTAAAATGTGAACATCTTTCCGTGGTTTTGTCTGCTCCGAGGACGCTATTGTTAAATGAGTTTCGGTTTGTTTCTAGTGGGGAAGGATGGGGATGTAGTGGGGCCCACTTCATTTGATTGGCTAAAGCGCGGCCTGCTTCCTGATCTGAAGGCACGCCCACTTGTAGGCCAGTGCGTACGCGATATGACGAACCCCCCCCGACAGATTCAAACGCAGAGCAGAATCTGTTCTTGAGAGATTACTCCCTTACAGACTCACTGACTGAAGCGTGCGTTCACGTGAAGTGTGTGAGGGCTTGAGGTCTGTCCCTCCCATTTGAAATGGGTCAGTCAGTGAGGGCTCAGGCAGAGCCCTTCATGAACCCTTTCTGTAAGTCATCCATGCAGACTTAGGCTATCAGGGAATTACCCGTACCAGGGGAATGAGGGGAATCCTCCAAACGTCAATCATTTAACTATGCAAATTAGTCATGCATGGCGGTTAGAATGTCAACAAACAGTATATAATGCTTTCTCACCGTTCTCAAAGGGAGACGGAAGGGAGGAGAATATATCATTACTAAAACATAAGGGACATAAGATAAGAAATGAGCAGTAAATATATGATTTGGAAATACAATTGTTATTGTAAATGAATAATATTGCAATCCCTACTCTAAACACAAAGTGTCATGAATGAAAGACTCGTCCTGTTCATTTTATACCATCTGTGATCTGTCCTCACAGCCTTTCACCCTCAGGGCCATTCAATCCAGGAACACATCTGTGTCATTTTACATTTCTTTGGCTATTCATAGTGCGGCACAGAGTGCCGCTATGAGCTTGTAGATCTACTATTTTTGAAAAGAAAATGTGAAAATGTGTGCAAATATTTGAAAATATGTACATTTTTAACTCATATATTTGCTACTGGGGGTCCCTGGAACAACATACTTTGAGATGGGGGGGGTCCGCGGACAAATACATATCATTTTGGGGGTCCGCGCTATGAGCTTGTAGATCTGCTATTTTTGAATAGCCAAAGTAATCTTAAAATGACACAGATGAGTCCCCGGTCGTAATGGATTAAGTCAGTGAGGGCTTGGGGCGGGCGTAGGAATTGGGCCAGTGAGTGAGTGAGTGATTTATGTAACACAGCTCAGGGGTGTCAAACTCATTTTAGCTCACTGGACGGATTGGTAAGAGTGTGACCGCGTGGGCCAGATAAGTTTCTGAAAGGCATGAACGCTGTCATATAGTATTAGGCCACAACACACACAGCATGATGGGAAATACTATTGATTTCATGTGGAGGTTTTGAAACAGGGATGTCTATAGGCCACTGGTTCTCAACCTGTGGGGCAGGGCCCACTGATGGGCCGTGAGGGTGTTGGCCAGATGGTCCCCCAAATAATTGGCAAAACACGGTCACTGCTAATGACTTTATTATTGTTGCTTATTTTGTTGTTGTTTCTTTCTTTCTTTTTTTATTTCTCTTTTCCATGTATACAGAGATAACGGGGGGAAAAGCAACAAACAAAAAAGGGAATACAAAGTACAACCTGTACTTCTGTATCTACGTATCAGAGTTTATCCCCAAAGTTCAAAGTTCTGTATGTGTTGCATCTCGTGTACAGGACAGGTAAGAGTCAAACTTAGTTTTGTTCGGCTTCCTTCAGACACTTTATAGCTGAGTCAATAAGACTAAACTTTTAGACACTTTAGCACCTTTGTCCGTGTCCAACAGCTTTTCCATTGTACTAGTATTGATCTGTTTGAACTGTGTTCATGCTAGTTAGAGACGAACAGCTCTCTGTTCATTCCATCAGCCTTGAGCTCTGCTCAGCCTCAGACTTGCTGTGAAATTCTGAAGACAGTTTTGTCTTTTATTTAGTCTGTCCTATAACAGTGTGCATGGCCACATCAGCTGACACACAAAGCTGGTAAAACATGGTGGACATTTGTCTTTTTTTGGGTTTATTAATTTAGTTTAATGCTGTTTAATGAGCTAACGCTGTTTAACGAGCTAACGCTGTTTGCTTATTTCTCTCCCTGGCAACACCGAGTTGCCAGGTTCTGGGAGAGAAACAAGCAACCAGCGTTAGCTCGTTCGGCATTAGCATTAGCCTCTCAGGAACTTTCAGTGCATGTTTGAGTATCATGAGACTCTACAATGAGTAGTAGTAGAGAAAAAATAACTTTGCATCGGTTATAATAGACGAATTTCACTTAGGCACGCGCTCCCATTATGCCAACGGAGGGGGTCGAAAAAATGACGACACGGGACTCTCTGAAATAACTCAACGTCCCTTTCAAGGATGGTGAGTGATAAGCGACACATCAAAGATAACACTTAAAATGTCCGGATTTCTCCTTTAAAGGACATACTGTTTATTGCAAGTTTGATGATAATAAAGTTACTGACTGGAGGGTACATCCATTAAGTTCTTTTGTTTGGGTCAAGTTGTTTTATCAGGAGTAATTTAATTGGTTTTTAAGTTTATTTTGTTTTGTTGAGTTATCAGTTCTGAGGAGTGTTGCAGTTTAGATGGCTGGCCATGGAAAGGTCCAGCTGCTTCACAGGTGCTCATAAGGAGCTGATTAGTAATTGGACTGCACCATGTCCCCTGTGCATAAGGGGAGGGGCAGGGATTTATTACAAGTTTGAATGTATTACTACACGTATGAAAATGTATTGGCATTTCAGTTGTATGTAATTTCTTTATTTAATATGAGTTAGTGCTGTAGTGGATTATGTTGTAGCTATTTGTAGTCTGTTTAAATGTTATTCTTTGTCTTCCCCCTTTGTGTCAAGAGTGGTCTGATCCCCCACTATATATGTTCCCCCCATGTCTCATTCTGGTTAGTTCAGTCCTGATGTCAAGTTGAGTTCTGTATTGTCTTCATTTTCAGTTTTTGGCCAGAATGAATGTCTTTTCTTATATTTATGAAAAAAATTAAAATAAAAAATACATTTTAGAGAAACTACACTCGTGTCCTGGTGTCTCTCTTGCCGACCAACTCTGGTCCCTTACAGTCTGCATGACATTTACAAGCCCTTGACTCCAAATAACCACCATTAATATAGAGGGCTTTCCTCGCCCACTGACTTCAGCACAAAGTGAAGAAAAAGAAGGAAAGTCTCATACATCACAATGGATGAATAATTGAGCTGATCATTAGCAGCGCGTGACGTCGAGTTAATAAAAAGGTCATCTCTAAAAATGGCCACGGGAGAACCAATGACATCCCTCCTGTACTGTCATCCATCATGGTCTCCTCACCTCCGTGGGCTGCTAGATCTAATCACCTCCATGGGCTGTAAGATCTAATCACCACTGGAATATTATTCATCTCTTGAAGCAAAGATCCATTCATTTACAGTAACTTCTCCTCGTTCATTGGCCCTGCTCACCGGGGCTTTGGTCAATTAACCGAAAATGTATCAAAACCCACATCTATCCATTCATCCATCCATCCCTCCTCCTCACATGTCTAAATCATCACCTGATTCGGATGCTATCGATGCATTGAATGGGACATTATCACCTCTTAGACCTTTGAATGGGCGAAATAGGCGACATACTGACCTACCCGCGACCTGCTCCGCCTCCAAGTAGGTCAGTAGCTCCTGATTACGCCCCATGAATGGTCTGACAAATCGCGGGTAGGTCTAAATCGCGCCTACTCGTCGCCTACTCGCCCATTCAAAGGTCTGATAAAACGTGATAATCTCCAAGCCGGTGAAATCATCTCAACCTCACCTCTCTTGTTTTATCCCCAAACCTTCTAACCAGGGCTGATCCTCTGATGTCATTTATGATCCTTGTCATTCCTAATGAGAATCATAGCATCTTCAATTCTGCCACCTCCAGCTCCGCCTCCTGTCTTTTCATCAGTGCCACCGTTTCCATTCATTTAGCTGATTGTAAAAATAGCCGATCCACAAGTGGCCGAAATATATATAGGGCTGAAGTGGTTAATGTATGTTTTGTGATAATAATCTAAAGTAACTTATAACTAATTGTCAAATAATTGTAGTGGAGTAACAAGTATAATATTTTCCTCTGAGATGTAGTGGAGTAGAAGGAAAAGTATTGACAATTGTAAATAGTGAAGAAAGTAAAAAATACCTAAAATTTTTACTTTAAGTACAGTACTTGAGAGTACACCACCGCTTACTTCCATTGTGGTTCTCCAGTCTTCACATAATAAACTAAAACCCAGATATACATAAAGCTCTCCTATTGGTTACACCGTTAATTGGCGTCGCTCACAACTCCCATATCCACACCTGAGGGGAATGAATACAAAGAGAGGAGAGCAGATTGAATGAATACAAAGAGAGGAGAGCAGATTGCCCAAAATTACCATCCGTCCCTTCACAGTACACACAGTCATTACCATGATGTCTCCCAGTGGAGCAGGAGAGAGAAAAACACTTTCCTTTCCAAAACGAATAGAAAAGAAAAGAAAAGTGCCACAATTACTGTTACATACACTTTGAGGGGGGGGGGGGGGCATTCTGAAAATGGTCTTGGTCCCTAGAGGGATGGCTGGAACCATTACTGTCATTTCAACCCTGATAGAAAAACAAATTGTTCTGTCCTCAGGCTCACCTAACCTTCTGTATCTCATCCCCATTCACAGTCAAATCAGGTGTTCTATTTTTCTTTAATTAAAAAGTTAACGCTTCTCATAGTAATCATTGCTATAGAGTGTTTGTTCAGTAACAGTGTTAAATAGCTCTATATTGTGATAGTAATCATTGCTATAGAGTGTTTGTTCAGTAACATGGGTCTAACTGTCTCTCCAGCTCTTTAATAAACAGAAAACACATTTTCATGTGGGTCTCCAATTGCATCCAGTCTGTAGTGAGAATCAATTTTCAGCTTTATAGTGTTGTATCTGCTGCTCATTTGTTTAGTTTTATTACTCTTCCAATGTCACTTGTTTACCCTGATGTCTCCTGTATCTCTCTCCTGACTGTCTGAAATTGGTATCCTGATCTGTTTATTAAAGAGCTGGAGAGAGGGAGACTGTTACTGAACAAACACATGATTACTATGGGAATATAGAGCTATTGAACATTTGTTTTTACAAAAGAATATCACATTACATTAAATCCAAGAGTGTACAAATGTAGCCAGATGTTACATTTGTACACTCTCAGAGTTAGCTTATTGTTTTTTAAATTTAGTGGTCAGATTGGGAGCTTACTGTCTATGTGACACCAAATTATTTCACAGCAAGTGGGTATGGATATATATGGGTTATGTATAGAGTTATGTTTATTAGATATATATTATATAAAGATAAGATATATATATATAGATAGAGTATGGGAGTATATGTATACACATATCATAGGATTTATATGATATAAAGTTACTTTTGCAATTGGAGTATGAATGTTAAATAAGAAGGGGGTAGGAGTAAATACGTTCTTCATATGTTGGGGATGATCAATGATCGCATTTTATTATTTTGTTTACTTCATTTTTATTTTATTCTTTATATTGTGGCTTTCATTGTTATTGGTTGTTTTATTTTACCTGCAAGTTAAAAATAAAGATTATCAAATCAAATCAAATCAAATCAAAATGAACATTAAGGATTTGACAGTTTAGTTCCCTGATAAGCTGATGTGAGGTTCTCTGGTCTACCATAAGCACACTGAAGTCGAGGACCAAATCAAGATAAAATAGCATAAATATGCTATAAATTCAAATTAGAAGGTCACAGGCTATTGAATAAACTTTATATGTAATCACCTCTTGAATTGCAGTACGTCTGTCATCACCTCTGAACTACTTTCTGCTTATAAAGACATTCTCTATTTGAGAACTTCCTGTGTATAGAAACATACCAAGGTCTGGAAAGAATGCATGTTCTTCTCATTGTCTGCTTATTATAAAAGAGACAGAAATACCACTCAACAGCACCGCCTGCTGGTGACATGTACTGTATACGCATACAGATTTCACACTATAAGCCCATGCAAAAAAAACTGTGAATTAAGCAATTGTTTTTGATATAATATAACAATATGCCAACTTAACTTACAGGCATAGGGACTGCATCTCATGTGTAAAAAATGATAACATTTTCTTTATATTTAAACAATTTATTTTACGTACAGACTCATTCACACAAGGTAGCATTTTGCTGGTGGAAAATAGTTCTACATTTAACCTGCAGAAAAAGCAAATTAATCTCCATCTTGTACCAGTTCTATATACAATATAAACATAATTAAAACGCATTTACATCATATTTAATGGTCACATTGTGTCAGTTCTTGTAACAAGCATTCAGTCACCTCCTCAGGAATAAAAACATCTTAACATGCGATCAGACACAGAGCTGGTACCTGGTAACATCTGATATTCTCACAACGTTTATCTGTGGAACCGAGTCAAACTAAATGTAACGCCTCAACCCCTACAATTACAAGTGCTTGTCAGGGTCGGGGGTCCCCAGTTCAAATAAGATTATTTTGAGGGGTCGTGGCCTTATCATTAGATCTAATCATTTGATATATCTAGACATTTAATATCAGGATGCTTTTTTCAAATGTGTGAAGTTTGTTTCTTTCCAGATGGATAATCATGTAGATTGACAAAGTATGTTAATTATCCAGAGTGCGGTACTTCTTTTTTTGTAATTGTAATGTAATTTGAATGCAAAAAAAAGAAAAAGATAATTTCAAGCAACAGTGCTTACAAGTACTTAAAATGCAAAACAGGGAAAACAATAAACACTTTATTTGTTTTAATTAAATGGGCTCCAATCGGAACCTCTCCCTCCGCTGTAGCTACATAGCGGAGGGAGAGGTTCTAAATGGGGCTACTTTTGGGCTTGTGTTTTCTTATACATCGTTGCTTATTTCTCTCACAGAATCTGGCAACACTGACCCGGATGTATTAAAGCTAGGCGCGGCGCCTCATTCAAAATAATCAGTGTTTTTCCCCCAGACTGTCTGCCAGACAGATGCTGTAGCAGGAGTGAATTTAAACGAAACATTTAGTTGACATTTTTACTGTATTTGTTGGACGCAAAGATGGACCCCACGTCTCAAAGATGGACCCCACGTCTCAAAGATGGACCCCACGTCTCAAAGATGGACCCCACGTCTCGCTTCTTCACAAAACTCCGAAAGGTTGCTGTCAACCTGGAGACACAAAGCGCAGAGCTTCAGAGCTTCAGACAGAGCTTCAGACAGAGCTTCAGACAGAGCTTCAGACAGAGCTTCAGAGCTTCAGACAGAGCAACAGAGCTTCAGAGCTTCAGACAGAGCTTCAGAGCTTCAGACAGAGCTTCAGACAGAGCTTCAGACAGAGCTTCAGACAGAGCTTCAGAGCTTCAGACAGAGCAACAGAGCTTCAGAGCTTCAGACAGAGCTTCAGAGCTTCAGACAGAGCTTCAGACAGAGCTTCAGAGCTTCAGACAGAGCTTCAGAGCTTCAGACAGAGCTTCAGACAGAGCTTCAGAGCTTCAGAGCTTCAGACAGAGCTTCAGGGAGCTTATGACACCCGCAACCACGAGGATGACCACGGTGAGTGACATGGTATAAACCAGTGGTTCTCAAACTTTTTCATGTCAAGGACCCCCAACTTGACACTTATTAGCCCGCGGACCCCCATTAGAAAAGATAAGCCAGGGATCCCAATAAGAGAAGGTTTCTACGGCTCTCTAGCAGTGATTCTCAACCATTTTAATTTCAAGGACTCCCAGTTTGACATGCATTAGAGGCTACGGACCCACCGTTTGGAATTCCTGGCCTTGAAATGGGCTGTCTGTGATAAATTCAGTCATTGGCTGAAGGGCCACAAGTTCACGGTCTGGACAGACAATAACCCGCTGACTCACATCTTACCATACAATCTGATCATGGTTAGTTATCACTCCGGCTTCTACAAGCTTCGCCTCTGCAGCCTCACTAATGCTACAAGCCATAGACCCACTGTCCAGCATACCCCCCATTGTTACTTTATCACCCATAGCCACAGGTGTGTAGAAAAGACTGTCACTGCTGCCAACTCTGTGTATGTTTTGATGCACAACTTCTATGTCATCACAAGAAGCTTTCACAGACATGTAAACCGTCTCAACGTCAGACATGTCATCATTTTGTGAGAGTATGTCCAGACCTGTATTGCCTCCCTTAAAACACAGGTCCGCTAGTTTCCCTCAGACTGGGGCTGGGAAGACTGATTATTGGCTTGACAGTTGGCCTTGGTATGGCCAGGGGCCAGACATGAGAAACACAGTCTGTCAGACATGCAGTGAGACACTGTGGTATGACGAGAGTCATTACAGACCCGACAAGCTGTCTCTCTGACACGCCTCTCACCGGGAGCACGCTGGGACCTTCCACCTCGTGCTGGGACAGCAGTATTGCGCTGTTGCATTTTCTCCATCATCCCTTGAAACATGTCAACCATCCGACTGAGAAGTCTCTCCTCCGACTGCTGAAGATTTTGGGCCACAACTGGCACTGTGGCAGGGCATGGGGCACAGCAGGCCTGACCTTGAACCGAATCTGAGACATTAGAGGGCTGCGGAGGAGGATGGTAACCCTGACACTGAGATGAGAGGGAAGGAAAAGAGGGCCCTGAGGCACTGCACTGCTCAGGCATATATGAATTGGGCTGCTCAAAGGCGATAGCAGCAGTGTGACTTTTCATTTGTACTGCCCCACTAATCCTACCACTCGCTCTCACCTCTCTCTGATAATCATCAATCCTCTTTTGAACATCTCGTGCTGTCCATTCATGCATCGGCTTACATTTCAAAATGCAGGACAGCTCTTGGTCGGGGCAATGTTTAACAAACATGAGAGCTACTTCGTCATTCATGTTCCCGGCTCGCTTGCCCTGCCTGCGTAACCCCGCCACAGCCAGGTCAGCTGCATTGTTTAATCTAATCCAGTAGTCAACTGGACATTCTCTGTGCTTGGGCAGGGTGGCATAAAAGTCTGCCATAGGGAGACATGAGGAAGCATCATCAAAGTACTGAAGAAGAACATTGTAAATTAGCTCAGGGTGCTGTGTGACATTAAGTGATGAATCACTGCGTAAGGCAACCCTCACAACATCCCTGGCTTTACCCCTTAACCGGCACATGATTTCGTCACCCTGTTCACGTACAGGTATCGCATGTCTTCTGAAGTGGTTATCAGTTAAATCAATCCACTCCTGAACTGAATACTTATCACGATCCCCACTGAACATCTGAGGTTCTCTGTCTGACTTAACATGAACTGTCACGTGTGGAGTCTCATGCCTGCTAACGTTACTGGGTAGGTCCTGACTGGTTGAAGTATTTTGTGGGGCACTGCTCATGTGAACTACCCCGGCCGACATCAGCCTTTCAACGATGGACTCCCCAATTTGCGCACCCAACTGCCCCACCATACCTGTTAGGTGATTCATAACATCAGTGTCACTGTTGGGTGTGGAAGTGTGAAGACCCTCCCCCATGAACTGGCGAACAGGAGTACAACCTTGGCCTTGAGACGACCTCGTACCCCTTCCACTGTCAGTAGCATACCGGGAATCCCCCACCCTCCCACTGTCTCTGGTGACACAGTCACTGTCAGCAAATTGAACACCTCCCCTTCTTGGCAGAACAGGACTGGCACAAGCCTCCATCTCACTAATAATCCTGAAGTTATCCATGACATATACTCTAAATCACTTGCGTTGTGTTAAACACACTCAACAATGTTCAGACCGTCCAGAGCATCCACGGCGACCGACTTTGAGTCGATCTTGAAGATCCATCCGGGTCACGGCACCAGTGTAACGGATACCACTTGGTAGGCAAGGAGGAGACCAGGAACCACGTTTGACAGTTTATTCTGTAGGAAACAGACAAATATACACAATATTTGTCTTTGGATGGGCACTGCATATCATCAAGACTTTCCTCAGCAGACCAGGAATCCACTCTTTTATTTTAGCCTGACCAATAACAGAAACCTCTATCTAATACTGTTTCCCTGACCAATAACAGAAACTTCTATCTAATAGTGTTTTTTTTATATACTCTTAAATAGAGTAGTTAAGTAACAATGTCATTGCAGCATACTAGACTCAACATTGAGTTGACAGAAAAACTACCAGCCAGAACATTCAATGAAAACAACTGTCATACAATTGGTACATTATATATTGCACATACCTGTAGGAAACAGACAAATATACACAATATTTGTCTTTGGATGGGCACTGCATATCATCAAGACTTTCTGTGTGCAACACAAAACAAAAAGTACATTCATTTCATTTTCGCGGAAAAAGAACAACAATGAATGACGTCATCACTAGTCCCAATGTGATGAAACAAAAGACGTTTACAAAAGGGTTAATTGCACTCAGAATGATATCCTCATAATGACCCAACGTCATAATATAATTAAGCACTGTGTGCTTCAACTTACATCTGAAATTAACTGTTTTTCATAGCAAAATCATAAAAATACATCACTGTGTTTTAAGAGCACCGCTTACCCTCAGCAGACCAGGAATCCACTGAGGCAGCTACGGCAACACCACTAGGACATACAGTGCGATATGCAGTGCACCAGAATACCACAGTATAAACATTAGTTTGAACTACCAAATATTGGCTGGTGCTGCTCAATAGTGGACAAATTCTAAATTAACTTTTAACTCTGTTACATAAGCAGACATGGCAACATGGAGTCGCTGCTGCGTAGGCAGTCTGCTCGTCTACGGGCCGCTCTGCGGGGGGTCTAGAGGTGTGAACTGCTCTTCCCTGGGGGAGAGAGAGGGAGAGCGGTCAATTTAGCCGAAATATAACGGTTGGGATGGTATATATGGTATATATTTCATATTTATAATACGTTTCAGAAGAAAAAAAAAACGGAGATGATTTGAAACAAATATTTAGGAAAAGTCATGAAAGGGGAACTTTCTCAGAGCTTCATGAGAGAAGATAATCCACTTTAAATTCTCAAAATCGGTCATATTGATAGCTTAGTCATGCAAGTGTTAACAGACGACGTCACACTGATAAGAACCAGTATGCACGCGCAGGCCGGCACCAAATGAAACCCATTCTGTCAGGTCTCGCTAGGACGCGCCTCACTAGCCAACACACAAGAGGAGGTTGAATGAACTGAAACCAGCGAAACCCCGAAACAATATGGAATTGATTGCATGAAACAATCATCTATGCGCGTGCAGTCTCAATGTTGGTAAACAAATAGTCCTCTGCTGGAGAGATGGGGATGTTGCACTATAATACACCTGATTTCCAAGCATCTTCCAGTGTGACTGAAGGTTAGACCGTCTAAAATATAAACCAGAAAAGTTCTGCATCTCCAGGACTTTAGACATTTGAACACAGACTCATTTAGACACATTACCCTATTCAACAGAA
>NW_027660915.1:135000-184816 GCF_963280865.1 Gymnoscopelus braueri
AAGGACTAGTAAACATTGAGCTTAACGTTTATTTATTGTATAGTATAGTTAATTTGCACTTGTGTGTCTGTACCATGTAATGAATTAGGACTCCTACAGTAAATGACCTTGCTTGTGTGCATCAAGTCTGAGCAAATGTTGTTCATCCTGTGATAGGCCAACAGTGTTTTCTTCTTTTTCTAACCACCATTGGTACACATAACAACTGACTCTGTATTGAACTATTTGGGCCTCCTCAGACCAGGGTCTTGTGGTCACCTCCACCCCATCAGGGGCAGATAGTACAATTCCCTACCTGCACATTAACTTAAGCCCCTTCTCATGATATCAACTGGAAATATTGTAAACAGCTGTCTGTCTGTCTGTCTGTCTGTCTGTCTGTCTGTCTGTCTGGCTATTTAAAAAATAGCTGCTCTTCAAAGCTCTCAATGTGTCATATCACAATGCATTGTCAGCCATGGTAGCTCTGAAAATGTGAGTTTGTCTCAGCAACTGGCTGACAGAGAAGAAGCAGAAGAAGTAGGCTTAGAGGAATCCTGAGGCCAATGGGCTTGTTGTCACTAAAATGTTGATCAAACGGTTATGGCCTATGTTTTGCAACAGAGATATTTTTCCTCAGGATATTGGAAGAATACGAGGGATTGAGGTCAATCACTGGCACTTATTTATTTGACCATTTTAGATGGTACTAATGACACTTTATGTATAGCTGTTTATTATGTTGGCCAAGATTATTCAGAGAGTTGGACTGAAATTGATTAGATTTTTTAAATCAATATTGATTAACTGTTAAAAGTCTGTTATGTCCTCTGAAGCAACAGAGAGATGTTTTCTAATGGTCAGGGTTTACACTGTTCTGAATGTACTTGAAAGTGTTGTTTTACTTAAAAAAAAAGAAGAAAAATAGAAAGTTGGAAGTGTTGAGTTTACAGAAGGTCCTTGAAGGCTACCTGAATCTCTGAAATGTATCCTACATATGCTGCACTTTATGGCAAAAATTGCACTGATCTGTTGGTCATGGTTAAGTACCACTGTTGCGTGTGGCCACTGGCCATGACATCATCCTCAATCAATCACTAACCCTCACTGTCTCTCCTCTCACTCAGGCTGGCACACCTGCAGCTGATCAGGAATTGCTGCCGCCCCAATCACAAGCAACTATAAAAGCCAGATTCAGTTCCACTTCAGACACAGACCCATCAACAGCTCAGAACCCACGCCATTGTTTGCTGAGGCTAGAAAGCCTTTTCTTGAAGTGATTGTCTCCGCCAGGCCGAAGGCATGGCGAGAGAGTATGTTCTGCACCCTGTCCGTCCGTCCTTCTGTCTGTGAACAGCTCATCTCCGGCACCGTAGGCCTCATCGCAGCAAAACTTTGCACACACACTCCCTGGATGCCAATTCAGAACCTCTGCCCCAAATCTTTCACATTTTTCACATGGGCTTGTTATGGCGCCACCAGGTGGCCGATTCTACCTGACCTGGCGGAGATCTTCTAGTTTAGTTTACTTTAGTTTGGCCTGGAGATGGCCGGTAGTTCCCTCTTTTCGTTCAGTTTTTAGTTCAGTACAACTTGGTTTTGAGTCCCCCCCTCCATTCTGTTTAGTTTGCCGGCATCGCCAGGCCTCCTTTTGAGTTCCTTCATTTGGTAAAGTATTTGCATTAAGTTTTCATTATGTTTGTTCCCCCATATTCATGTTTTTGTTAATAAAAACTGTTTAAACCTTTGCCAATGTTTGTGGTGTCCATTTTATGTTGGGGTCTCCAATTCCAGCCATTGGTTTTTGTATTATTGTTTGGAGACCGTAACATAATGGGGGCTCGTCAAAACATATATTTTTTTCTCCCTAATTATTGAGTAAGATTCACTACTGGGGACTCACTAATGGGGTTCCCCAAGACTCGGTCGTGGGTCCTCTTCTTTTCTCTCTCTACACTACATCTCTTGGTGCTGTCATCCACTCCCATGGCTTTTACTACCACTGCTATGCCGATGAGACCCAGCTGATCCTCTCATTCCCCCCCTCTGACACCCAAGTGGAGGCACGCATTGCTGCTTGTCTGGCTGACATCTCGGAGTGGATGTCGACGCACCACCTGAAACTCAACCTGGACAAGACCGAGCTGATGTTCCTCCCGGGGAAGGGCTGTCCGCACCGAGACATGGCCATCACCATTGATAATGCTGTGGTGACCTCAACTCGGACTGCGAAGAATCTGGGTGTGACCCTGGACGATCAACTGTCGTTCTCGGCAAACATCGCATCAGTGACAAGGTCCTGCAGATTCCTCCTCTACAACATCAGGAGGATTCGCCCCTTCCTCACGGAGAAGGCAGCCCAGGCGCTCATCCAGGCTCTTGTCATCTCCCGCCTGGACTACTGCAACTCCCTCCTTGCTGGTGCTCCGGCATCTGCCATCAGACCTCTGGAGCTTGTTCAGAAAGCTGCGGCTCGTCTGGTGTTCAACCGCCCCAAGTTCTCCCACACAACTATCCTTCTCCGTTCTCTACACTGGCTCCCCGTAGCGGCTCGCATCCAGTTTAAAACCCTGGTGCTAGCTATAGGGCAGTGAAAGGAACCTCCGGGCTATGGTCGATGCCTACACCCCTGCCCGACCACTTCGGTCTGCCACCTCGGGGCGACTGATTGCCTCATCACTCAAGGGTCCTTCTGGCCGATCCACACGGTCACGACTTTTTTCTGTTCTGGCCCCACAGTGGTGGAATGAACTTCCCACTGATGTCAGGACAGCAGAGTCACTGCCCATCTTTCGCCGCAGGCTGAAAACCCACCTCTTCAGGAAACACTACCCATCCTCTCTGCCTGGCCTACTTGTTGTTAACTAGTTGTACGAACGCTTGTTTTATTGTTGTATTGTTTTATTGGATCTTGTTTAGTCGATACACTTATTTGTTTTAGCTCCTGCTCATTTGATTTTGCTATTTTTGTCTCATCTCTCTAAGGAAATAGGTAGCTGATATAATGCACTTTTACCTTAGCGCTAGGTTTACTCTTGGTTGCTTGTTTTTGCAGAAAATGCACTTAAGACTTCTGGTGATTAGTAGTTTTCGTTCCCTACCTATGTTGAATGCACTTATTGTAAGTCGCTTTGGATAAAAGCGTCTGCTAAATGACTGTAATGTAATGTAATGTAATGTAATGTAATGTAAGATTAGATATATTTTGTTGGTGTGCTCATTTAAAAAAAAAAAGTTGCTTAAGCTTATATATTCACCATTCATTGATTCACTCGTATACCAAAATCCATTTGAAAAAAAAATCTCACTGTTCTCAGGTCAAATATTTTTATGTGATTAATATATATGTTACAGTATGATTGGAGAACCAGTACGATTGAAGAAAGCGCGCTCGTTTTTACCACCCACCCAGCACTAGAGGGAGCCACAAGCCAGGCTTGTGCACAAACATATATGGCCACACACACACACACAGTCACACACACACACACACACACACACACACACACACACACACACACACACACACACACAAGCGCACACACACGCGCACGCGCTCATGCTTTTTTTGGTTTATTGAAAGCAGGACTGTTTAGATACTTTTATTGTGTTCTGGCTTTTGTTTTACTTTCTCCCTGAGACACACACACACACACACACACACACACACACACACACACACACACACACACACACACACACACACACACACACACACAAAGTGATCCATGAAAAGAACTATTCTGTCCCTATCGGTTTACAAATCAAACGGCGCTGAGTCGACTAATAGAGCATCGGCCGGTCAGCGCGGGCACTCGCCGCGCTTCCTCGGCCTCAAGCTCTATTGAGCCGGCGCGCCTCCGTCATGGACAAGCGTGTGCGTGTGAACGCGTGTTCAGCGTTCCCCTCATAGATATTATGGTTCCCCTAGCGTAGCTTCCTGGTTGCTATGTGGGGGGGAACAACAAAAGACAGGTCCGAGTCGGCGCATCAAAGCCCCGCCTCTCCGCGTTCTCCTTCTCCTTGGAGGAGGAGGAGGAGAAGGAGAGAAGGAGAGGACGGTTTATTACGCGAGGAGGAGGAGGAGGAGGAGGAGGCTCCTCTTCCTCGCGAGCCTCGCGTAATAAACCCCCGCCTCGCAGCGCCGCGTCCTCCTTCTCCTCCTCGCCAGCCTCACTAATAAACCCTGTCTCGAAAAGCCCCGCCTCGCCCCGAAGGAGCCCCGTGCCTAAAAACGAGCGCTCTGTCTTCAATCGTACTGGTTCTCCAAACGTACTGTGACATATATATATATATATACACACACACACACACACACACACACACACACACACACACACACACACACACACACACACACACACACTCTCACACACAGTATAGTTTGAGAGCATTTATAAATAACAGATAATGAATAAATGACTCCAGCTAATCATAGGACATTGTTATTTCTGCATACTGCTATCTGTCTCTCTCAGTTTGACCAACAGCCAGATGTAATCAAGGTAAAAGCCTTTGATCAGGCAGGCTGCATTGTCAAAGGACTGTGAATCAGAACGTTGTGCTCTATGAAAGAGAGGGTATTGTTGTCATGTCACAGCTCTAACTCATTACATTTATGTGTTTTAGTGTCAAAATATTAGTGAGACTCCATCATCTTGCATCATTATGGAAGCTTGATGTTTCTCTAGGGATCCTTATTCAATGAAATGCTCTCATCATATCTTGTTTTCTCACTCTTGTGATCTTATTTGAAGATTATAAGTACGTTTTGCCATAACATCATACAGTATATACACAGTAGATACCAGTGGTGTAAAATAACTAAGTACATTTACTCAAGTACTGTACTTATGTACAATTTTGAGGTATTATTTATTTATTTCCAGTTTTCAGTCATTTTACTTCTCCTCCACTACATCTCAGAGGCAAATATTCTACTTTTACTCCACTACACTTATTTGAAAACTTTAGTTACTAGTTACTTTGTAGACTGTGATTATTATTGCAAAACATACGCTAACCACTTCAGCCCTATATATATATATATATATATATATATATATATATTTATATATATATATATATATATATATATATATATATATATATATATATATAAATATATCGGCCGTTTGAAAATAGCAGATCTACAAGCTCACAATGTGTCGCATCACAACGCATAGTGAGCAGGTAGATCTGCTATTTTCAAACGATATTTCCAAACATTTTGAACTTCTGAAATGGGACATTCTGCACAATGAGTACTTTTACTTTTGTTACTTTAAGTACATTTTTGATACCAATAATTCTGGACTCTTACTTGTAACAGAGTATTTCTGCATTGCAGTATTGATAATTTTACTTAAGTTTCCACCACTGGTAGATGCTGTGTGTGTGTGTGTGTGTGTGTGTGTGTGTGTGTGTGTGTGTGTGTGTGTGTGTGTGTGTGTGTGTGTGTGTGTGTGTGTGTGTGTGTGTGTGTGTGTGTGTGTGTGTGTGTGTCTCTGAGTGAGTGAGTGAGTGAGTGTGTGTGTGTGTGTGTGTAATGTGTTCAAATCAAAACTAGCAGATTATGCAAGAACCCTGGGGGTCCCTGCAGGTTCCGGGGGGTGGGGGGGTTCCAGGGGTCCCTGCAAGGCCCCCCTTTCAGAACCACTGACAAAGGACCATTCCTGCCATTTTAACATGTGGGTCCTTTGTCATTGTTATTTTGATAGGATTTCATTTCTCAAAACCATAGCAGAGCTGCTCTTAGATGACGTTTCTATTCAGTTCAATGAGAGCTTTGAGAGTACAATTAATATCAGTGTTTAGCTGACACCTAATTAACATTATGGAGTCATTTGATGAACAGTATAAAAGAACATTTTAAAGGTGTTCTAAGTGATATTTCTTGGTTAAAAACGAAGCCAAAAAAAAGTTGTTTGTTAAATGGTTAAAAGTATATTCTGATTGATAGAGTTAATCTTGTTGATTATAATTTGTCTAGTGTCATAAACTGCTTTAAATGTCAAATGAATATATTGGTGTAATTTTGGCCTATTCCTAAGTCATGTACTCTATTCTCCTGTCTCTTTATGCAAGGTCAAGCAGCTGGCTACAGGCTTTCTGTGGCTATCTGTTGGCTCCTCGAGTTATGTCAATATTGAATGATTTTAGAACACTACATCTCAGTGTTCTTCTCCAATGCATAACAATTCTTCCAGTGCCACTGAAGTGACCACTGACCAGTGACCGGTCAAAAGCCAAAGTCAAAGTGTTGATCCAGACACTTTGGCGCGGGTCATCTTCATCATCTACCATCATCATACCATCATCATCTTCATCTGACTTTATCAACTCATCATCACTCTCCACCAATGGCAGGATTACACCGCCGATGGCTGGACGCTCGATTTGTATTCCATGATTTCATATGTTTATGTTAACGGGTGCTGTTAAAACCCAGTGCTTTCTCTGTTCTCATTGTGAGAGACGACGACCGATGATGCGTGAAATACCTGTGATACTGTAACCTTCCCTTGTTCTCTCATGTCTGACTAAAATATAATATAATCGTTATACCCAATGGCTGAATTTTCTTGTCGCCTTTGTGAAAGTTACCGGTACTATATAGGGGTGATAAGGAAAGACAGCTCCATCACTGATAATCATTGATATAGAACAGGGGTGTCAAACTCATTTTGGGGTAAAGGGCCACATTGGCCGAAAGGTGACTTGATGAAGACTGTGCACCGGCTTCGAATGCTATCAATGCATTGAATGGGAGATTATCACGTTTTATCAGACCGTTGAATGGGCGAGTAGGCGACGAGTAGGCGATATACGGCCCTACCCGTGATTTGTCAGACCATTCATTGGGCGTAATCAGGAGCTACTGACCTACTTGGAGGCGGAGCAGTCCCCACAACAATATTTACGATTCTGTGCCTATCTGTACATAACTCCAACGGTATAACTCCAAGTCAGTATGTCTTGATAACACCCAATGAATGGTCTGATAAATCGCGGGAAGGTCAGTATGTCGCCTACTTCGCCCATTCAATGGTCTAATAAAAGGTGATAATGTCCCATTCAATGCATTGATAGCATCCGAATCAGGTGGACTGTGACCAGTTGCAGACATGCATGTTTTACGCGTTTTACTTCCACAGCTGTCACTTGGCTTTGTTTTTCAGCCTGTTTTCTCCGTCACCGCTACAGCTGCCTTTACAATTTGTATTTATTATTACGAATTGTATGATTGGTATTACAGTTGTAGGCTACAATACATGTTGTAAGAGAGGTGGAGAAAAAAACATGCTATTTCTGTTTAAGGAGCCCCAATAAACCATTTGAAAATAGAATAATTACATTTGAAATACTGTCTCTGCTACGAATCTATAAATGGGTACACAACCTTTTTTATGCAGGCCTGCTTCTAACAATCAAACTCAGTCTTTTTTGACAATGAATCACCATTATGTCTAAATGCTTCCTAGAAATAACAACTTTTTGAAAAGTTAAAAAACAACAACCTTTTTAATGATTATTTTATCAAAAATAGCCAAAATGGCAATTTTACATGGGGTAGCCAGCATGAAATTTCATCTCAGTCACTTGCTGCTTCCAGACACCTGAACTCTCTTTTTGCATTAACCAACCTGTCAATGTCAGCGACCAGTTTCTGAGCAGTTATGTTCATAATATAATTTGTCATCTGTGAATGAGTCCAGATTCATATATAACCAAATATTGTTTTGCATTTCTAGCAATGCTGGCATCTCATTCTTGTGTGTGCGTGTGCATGTGGGCGTGGGCGTGTGCGTGTGTGAGAGAGATTACATTTGAGATTAAAAGTTGTGAACTCTAGAGAACGTAGTGTAGACAACTTTCTACAATGCTCTTCTTAAATGGGAAAAACATCCAGAATATTCCTCACTCTGTAAGGGAAATGAAACTCACTTTTGAGCTGTAGCTAAAATATGGTTTATTATTTATTAGCATTGCCATGTCCATATTAGGCCTATTCCTGTGAGAGCAACACCTTCAAAGAGTGGACACAACTCATAGTAGTTGAGTAGACTATGAATGGCCAATC
The DNA here is from genome assembly GCF_963280865.1 of Gymnoscopelus braueri. Classification (NCBI taxonomy): domain Eukaryota; kingdom Metazoa; phylum Chordata; class Actinopteri; order Myctophiformes; family Myctophidae; genus Gymnoscopelus; species Gymnoscopelus braueri. Next base: position 143,063 of record NW_027660915.1, read on the forward strand.
AGGGACTCATTGTCCACAGCTGAGGACAGACAGAGCCTCTTTACAGCCATTAATTAACAGGCCATCAGCGGGGCAGTTGGGGGGGAGGGGGGCTGAGCCAACAATAGCAGATCTACAAGCTCACAACAGAGCTTGTAGATCGGCTATTTTCAAAGAGCCTAGGTATAAAGTTGGGCTAAAGTGGTTAATGTATGTTTTATAATGTTATAATTTATATCTGCACCCCCCCCCCCCCCACACACACACACACACTGACAAACACTTAGTTAGACTTGGTCCCACAGATAAACTCGAGGCGTTGTGAGCTTGTAGATCAGCCATTTTCACAGTTGTTCCCTCTTTCTTACACTATTTGACAATGTGCCAATATGTTTGACCAGTTTTTATAGTATAGTTTGTTGATCACTCTTGATGCAGTAATGGTCTTTTTCTTTTCTTTCTTTATTTTTGTTTGAGGTATTAAAAGGATCTTAAAAGTCCTTAATTTGCCACTTCACTGTCATATGGGGGACCCCCACAAAAAGATATGTGGGGACCCCCCCGGGGGTGGTCCTGACCCACAGGTTGAGAACCACTGATACACATTATGAAAACTTTTCTGCTATTTGTCCCAAAGGTTTTATTCAAAGTGAAGTGAAAGCTAAACTTACATAAACAAATATTAATGCCATTTGTTTCAAATGTTTTTCCCAAGCTAACTTTTCCTACTTGGATGTATAACTTTTTTCTGACAGAAAATGCACAATTTGACTGGTTTTGTAAGATAGTTTTCTATAAGTTGCATCGTAACACAGCTCTGTTTACACATGTCTTTATTCTTTGTTATAATTGTACCGACGTAGTTTTCTTTTTATTGTTGTGTTCCACGAGAGAGAGAGAGAGAGAGAGAGAGAGAGAGAGAGAGAAAACGTGTGGTGATGCGACGCATTGTGAGCTCGTAGATCGACTATTTTGAATTAGCCTAGGTATAAAATATGGTTGTAAATGTATATTTTATAATGTAATAATAAAGTTATAAAGTAACTACTAACTTAAGTTTTCAAATAATTGTAGTGGAGTAAAAGTACTATATTTTCCTCTGATGTAGTGGAGTAGAAGTAAAAGTATAGTACTGGCCTTTGATCAATGTGATTGTCAGAGAACTGTAAATGATTGAATCAAAGAGAAAGAGAGAGCAGCACATATAAACAGTATAAATAGCAGATCATGAACCTCAGTTCAGTGAGGCTTGAGGACTTGACCGAACGGGTGAGCTGTTATAATTACTACAAAAGTTACTTTTGAGAAGCTGTTAGTTTCTTCTACCCAGCCGCTGTTGGATATCCTACTCAAGATAAGTCAAGTAAGTAAGAAGAATTGTCTTGGCATTTTCCTTTTGCCATTTAAGTGATTGTATATATATATATATATATATATATATATATATATATATACACTGTATATATATTATACACCTTGTGTTACAATGTAGTGAATGATGAATGGCAACATTGTATGCTAGCTAAGCCGCTCTGTCAACTCTTCCTTAACTCTTTATCCTACTGATAAAGGCTGCTCAGTGAACTTGTATTTCATTCAATAGTTATTTAATGTAAGTAAATGTAGAGCTTCACTGTAGGCTTTGCTTCATATTGTTTTGGTCTGAAATACAAACTAAACATTGTCGCTACAATAGACTCTTGTCTCATGCCTTTGGCAATATTGTACTTTTTACTCCACTACACTTATTTGAAAACTTGAATTAAAAGTTACTTTTTAGATTTGTTATTACAGATCTTCAAGCTCACAATGCCTCGTGATGTGACTCATTGTGAGCTTGTAGATCTGCAACTTTTGAAAGATTTTGACCAATTGTGAAAATGTTCTGCAAAATGAGTACTTTTACTTTTGGTACTTTAAGTATTTTGATGCCAATACTTTTGTACTAGTATTTAATATTTCTACATTGTGGTATTGCTACTTTTACTTGAAGGGAAAGTTCACCCCCAAAATGACTTTTCTTCTATCGATTCGTCAACCCATGGAAACCACACCCCCATTGTCTCATTCCTAAGCCAATCATTTGATGACCGGCAGCTGTTCTGGTAGGAGACACAAAGAGTCTCCTTTGTGTCTCCTGCCGGAACCGCTGCCTACCGGTCCACTGGTCATCAAATTATTGTCTTAGGAATGAGACAAAAACTAAACAATATCCATGAATTCAAGTCTCCATGGGGTGACTGATCCATAGAACAAAAGATTTGTTTTGGGTGAACTATCCCTTTAAATGTAGGGTAAGTGGTATGTTGTGGTTAAAACAAAACATTTCTTGTTAAAAGGTTAAAGCACTAAATTCTGATCATTGCTTTCAAGTGTTTGTTCAGTGACATGAGTCTCCTTGTCTCTCCAGCTCTTAGATAAACAGAAAATACATTTTCAGGTACGTTTAAACATTTCAGACATCTTTCAAATACAGTGATTTACTTTTAAATTTTCTCTGTGTGCTTAATGGAGGGTAACTGACATACGGCCTGTACTGCATTCTAATGACTATACATATAGACACATCTGATGATTCAATGACATCATCACCTAATGACCCAATCATCAATCAGTTTACAATGACAATGACACACCTCATCATCAAAGGATCCAATCACTGGATTTGATTGGCTTTGCTGCCATGTTGAGACTTGCTATCAAGCACACTGACAATGCATACTGAACACGCACACACGCACACGCGCACACACACACACACACACACACACACACACACACACACACACACACACACACACACAGTGGGAGAAGCTTCATTAGTTTGTTTGTACAGTATCTCTCTATCAATGTGTCTCTGCCATTTTAGTATCAAGCCTGCCTGACACTGTGTGACTGACTGCAACTACAACACATTCAACAGTTACATTTAAATGTAATTTAATCCATTGCAATTACATTTACATTTCCACAGACAAAGACGTAGGATTCATCAGGACTTGTAGCAGGTAAGGATTGTAGACACGATCACATTGCATTGCATTTAATTGAATTGAATTAGCAGGAAACCAAACAAACATTGTATAGTGTTCAATGTTGCCAGATAGGAAATGTTAAATAATCTTACTGAAGCGTTACAATTATCCTATTGTAAAGAAAACACAGTAAAAGGAGGGGGGGGGGGAATAAGAAAGAAAGATACATCACAGGTGTAAATATGTAATTTCACAAAATATTTATTGTAAGAAACAACCTTTTTTGAGACTCTTACTTAAGAAAAATGCATCACACATTCCTGGACCTCACTCTAATACAAGCCTGGAACTGGAAAGATGAGATCTGTGGATTCAAAGTACAGATCTAGGGTCAGATTATGTTTTTTTTTTTGCAATCCGTATTGTGAAAAACCAAATCAGCAGACAAGTATTAGCATCAAAATATACTTACAGTAGAAAGGTAAACTTTTCAAAATGTGCAAGATCTGCTGTTTTTTATTTGAATCCTGAAAAGTAACAGTTTTGGACGTAATGAGATTTCCATCCAACAGTGACAATATACATGAATTAATTTCCATATGCAATATATATATATATATATATATATATATATATATATATATATATATATATTGTGTGTTAAATGAATGAGCTGCCATTACCATCCTCTCTCCCTCTCTTCAGTGAACAATGGCACAGGCGGACTCCATTGCAGTCAATGTGGAAGAGATGGATGAGCAGAGTTTGGAGCTGGTGTTAGGTTACAGGGGGGTGCTCGGTGGAGGTGGATTTAGTCAAGTCGTGAAGGCCAGGCATCATCGGTCGGGACGGGACTTGGCTGTTAAAATATTATTTAAAAAAGACGGGTAAGTGCAAAAGCCAGTGGTGGACAAAGCACTCAACTCATGTACTTGAGTCAGTAGTCCTGGTCAAATATTACTCAACTGCAAGTGATAGTTGTCTGTCAAATGTGTACTCATGTTAAAAGTACTGGAGTACTTTCTTTTAAACATGTCTGGGGTCATGTTAACGTAGCAGGTTTTTGTAAGCACCCCAGACCGTTTTTAAGTAGCTCGATTCAGTATGTAGATATTTAATATACATTTGATCAGAAACAACCTCTTCCTATTGGACATTGAAACTCCATAGTAACCATGTCAGATTCAAACGTTGGTCCTGGTGACTGATATTGTCCTTCTACTACGTGTTTTTACAATTACTTTTTTCATTATTATTTTTTTTATTTTTATAATTTAGTTTTTCATTTTCCAAAGAAATTATTAAAAAAAAAAAAAAAAAAAGTAATTGAGGTGTTTTCAATGAATCTAACCTAGTTAAAATGGAGGTTGGAGTTACAATGGGTTAGTAAAGGAAGGGGGCGTGTCTGATTAAATTCATATAAAATATCAACTGTCTGGGGTGAAACACAAAAGCCTGAGTAGATATTAGAATATGACCCAAAACACGTTCCAAAGTGAAATAATACCTTTAAGTATTCAAAAGTGCAAGCTTTTGAAAATAGGCTACTTAAGTAATCCAAGGTACAAATGACTAAGTACATTTTGTTTTTAATATCAATTTATTGCTGTATTGAAATTGTAACATCATGCAAAAACTATTCAACGATTAAAACAAATAAATAATAGAGAAAGTATCAGATCTACAAGCTCACAACACAAGTCTAGAGGGATGAAGTAGTTATCAACTTGTCATTGATTGATTCCCAAAATGAAGTAATAAAGGCTGTCCCTTATCAGTTGAATAAGGGACAACTTTAGGGTCTTTTAGTTTCCAAACAAGGGACCATAACGTATTTCAACCCTGGTGACATATATGTCATGTTTCATCTTCAGATCAAGCTCAGAGGAGGATTTACAGCGTGAGGTTAAGCTGATGCTACGTGCAGCCAGTCCCCATGTGATGAAGCTCCTGGGGGTCTTCAGGGGCCGTACATCCCCTCACCCAGTGGGTCTGGTCATGGATCTGATGGAGAGAGGATCCGTCTGCTCCTTACAGGTGAGCTTTCTTCCCTCTTTACGGACACATTGGTTTATATAATTATAATAATAATAATAATAATAATAATAATAATAATAATAATAATAATAATAATAAAACGTTATAATAATAATAAGTGTAATAATAATAATAATAATAATAATTATTATTATTATTATTATTATTATTACTATTACTATTACTATTATTATTATTATTATTATTATTGTTATTGTTATTGTTATTGTTATTGTTATTATTACTATTATTACTATGCACTTTTCTTAACAAAGTTACAAAGTGCTTGTTAGAGATGGAAGCAAAACTTAAAATAACCAATGGATTATATCAGATAACAGAGTAAGAAGTCAATGACACAAATAACCAATAACAATACCAAATTAAACATTATGTTATAATTTGAGGCTTTGCTTGGTTCCTTAGGAGGATGTGGTTAGTGAGCTAGTTAATCTGAGGTCTTCTGGCAGGCTTTATTGATCCTTTATTTGCATTTGTGTCTCTGAGATTGTGAATTAAACGTTTGACCCCAACCCTCACCAGAAAAAACATCAGCATCAGATGCCACCCTGGCCTCTGGTCTTTAGACTGGCTCACCAAGTGGCTCTGGGCATGGACCACCTTCACAGTCTCAAACCTGCTGCTCTCATCCACAAGGACCTGAAGCCTGACAACGTACTGCTGGACTCAAGCCTAAATGTTAAGGTGAGTCCCTTTTTGGGGGGGATTACCACCATGATGAGCCAAGCATATCCCTCTTCTGGCACTGTTCATGCTAATCTCCATTATGTTATAGTATTGTAAAACAAAACATATGGTAGGCTACTTGTCCAGCTCCCCTGTATCACTGTGGGAATTTTCTCTGGACCAGGTCAGGAATGTATTGCCGGCCAAGATGGCCACGGACGCACAGAGTAATAATAGTAGTAGTAGTAGTAGTAATAGTCTCTCTCTCTCTCTCTCTCAGATCACTGACTTTGGCAACGCAAAGTTTGAGAACAATGACACAGTCGTTGGTCTCGAGAATGTGATGTCAGCCTTCTTTGCGCCTCCAGAGGCCCTCTCCTCCTCACAGTTCTACACAGCCGACTGTGCCTATGATGTTTACAGGTATTCATCATTCCCTGTGCCATTTTCTGTGTGACTGGAATTCAACAAGTCAGCTGTGTGTCACTGCAAAGCGCTGTGAATATCCAACATAATGCATTGACGGCTGCTTAGCTGTAGTGGATAAGGCTCCATACTAGCACGTAGAACATTCAATAGTCATGTTGATCTTTCTGTTTCGTTAGATGTTTTGTTTTACAGGAAGTAGATACATGTATGTACTTATGTGCAAACTAAACACATTTCACATGTGCAGATGTACAATGATAAATCCAGGTTTAGGCAAGGTTGTTATCCTGTTGTCATTTAGCAATTTTGTGTTAGTGTTGTTACTTGGAAAACTATGCTATGTGGATATGTAAACTAATTGCCTGTCTCTTTTTATTTTAGTTACGCATTACTGGTGTGGACCATTTTAAGTGAGTAATTATCTCTCTCTCCCTTTTTAATTTTTTTTGCTTTCTCCATTGTTGTCCCCATTTTTTGTTCTCTCTCCATCAATCTCTCTAGTCCTCTCTAGGCCTAGTCCACCAAGACGTTTCTTTTTCCCGGCTGAAAACGCCAAGGTGCTGGCCTAAAAACATCCCCAAGCACCGCGTTGATAAAATAATGAAAATTATCTGAGCAAAATAAATGCTCAGCGCCTCATCATGCTGCTGGAGTGCTCTCATAGTAAATCATTAAAAACATACGCTGCGCTCAGGGAAAATAATAATAATAATAATCTTGGTGGACACAGTCCCTTTAATCACTCATTGTCTCAGCCTCACAGATTCCATTATTTGACTTAATGTTAATTCAACAATAAGAATAATTAGAAACACAAGTTGACAAGTATCCATGCTGTGTATTACTAAGGTTTCTATTTCCCAACCCATGCATTCATGCATCTTCCTCTCCTCTCTCTCAGACCCTGGTCACAACAAGGGCGTGAATGATTCTTCCATCCCTAGGCCATCCCTGGAGGATGTTAACAGATTGGAGACCCCGGGGCTGGAGGACCTGGTAGAACTCATGGTGCACTGCTGGGCCAAAAATCCAATACTAAGACCCCGTTTTACAGGTGAGAAGACTGTCCTGCAACTAGCATCACTTGGGAAGTTGAATGGTTTTATACCTCCCACCTAGATACTGGTGAACTGCTCACCAACGGGAGAAATATTAAATGGCACTAAACCAGAACATAATGTAAGAGAAAATAATAGAGTAGAAAAGTTGGGAGAACAGGATAAAAGTAGAAAGAAACTTTTCTTGGAGAAACTGTGTGGGCTCGTTGAAAGCAAATATGAAGAAAATATGCTCAGTATAAATAGCATTTGTGTTCAAATGTACAAAGACTATATATATATATCGGTGCTAGTTTGTAGTAGTGGTTGCTAGGGTAACCTCATTGAAGTACAATGGCCGGGTTTCCCAAAGAGATCCTGCGTAGGGAGTTACGTGCGGTCCTCAAGAAGGCTCCGGTAAGAAGGCTTCCTGAAGTTACGGGTGTTTCCCAAACGCGCACATAAGCGCCTCTCTCAACACAGCGCTATGCAGTACCTAAACATGTACTTAACCGGTCGGAGCTGTCCCATCAATCGATGCCAGACTGACCGATTGTTCCACGCAACTTCCTTATAAGTACATGCTCGCAAAGGAAGTTTGTCTGTAACAAGTGGGATTATACTCAGCTCATCAATCAAATAATGCTGAAAATTAACAAGCTTTACTCCGGTAAACTGTGGTAACTGTGACTGCACAATACCCTTGGTTTAATGTTTACACTCTATGACTTCCTCTTTGTATATCAATGTAGGCTAATATGAAGATAGACAGTGGTGTACTGTGGATTTTTTATGGTGCGGAAACTGAAACAGAGAGGCTCCTACTGCTTCATAGAGCTAGAGGAGCTGCACTCACCTTTCATTGAAAATGAATTACTAGCGTCGTCTGAAATGTCCTTAATGTAGCAAGCTGCCTAAAGCCTTTGTTGATTATTTATCAAGATACGACAGACCACGATATATTACATTAGATGAATACGTTATTATAGTATGAGCCGTGCATAGACATACACAGAGGTACCTCGGCAAATTAGCTAGCTGGGACCTCTCGTATCATTGTTTATATACCCAACAATTAAGTCATTAGACACTCCCTTAAACACCTTTTCCATCCCAGGGACCTTTACTTCTACATGTATTGATCTCAGTAAATGGTAAAATGGTAAATGGTGCATTTATATAGCGCTTTTATCCAAAGCGCTTTACATTGATTGTGCCATTCACCCATTCACACACACATTCATACACCGATGGCGGAGGAAACCATGCAAGGCACCAACCTGCTCATCGGGAGCAATTAGGGGTTCAGCGTCTTGCTCAAGGACACTTCCACACTAACTCTGGGGGAGCGCCCCAGCCCGGGATCGAACTGGGAACCTTGCGGTTTCCAGTTCACAACCCCTGAGCCACTGCCGCCCCTTCCAGTACAGTACATCATATTTTGCGACAACAATATCATAAGACTGTTGCCACACATAGCAACACATGACAGTTGAACATCATCAGCTATATTTGTGCTGGCAGATCAACACTTGTCCATGTTTTATGTCCATAAAATCAGTCAATCTCCTTGCTGCAGTGTACTTTACATGAGATTAGACATAAAGTACTTTACATGAGATTAGACATAAGGTATGTACTTTACGTGAGATTAGGCATAAGGTGCAAAAAAAAGAAAAAGAGTATCAAGTGTAGCCATGGGTCTAGGAAAGGACTGCAAGGAATTACACTCTTCTTCTGTATTTGAACCAAAAAGGCTTTTGTCACAGAGCAGGCGTTGTTTGTTTCTACGCTGCATGCACACTGGGTTTCAGGTTATAGAAGCATGCCATAGAGTTATAAAATAACTAGACATGGACATCCCCACCCATTCACTTCTATGGAGTTGCTCGCCCAGCGCATACTCCCTTTTCCCGGGGTCATCCCTATGTTCCCCGGGTTCTATGTTCCCCATTTATGCGTCATAGAGTTATGTCTCCCATGCGCAGTAGTGTCACCTCTGTGACCAACCCTGTGAGCAAACTCGCGAGTCAAGCCTATTGGTCAAAACCATTTCCGCTCGTTCACGTATCCGGCCCCAGCTGTGGTAAGCTGCACTTCCAGAGTCGGCCACCAGGCGACTCAAGCTTCACCTTTTTTGGGGGTCTGAGCAGCTGAATCAACTTTGTGTCTGTGTCGTTCCCAGAATGCACCACTGTGACGGAAGGCCTTTATGAGAAGTACAAGTGTGAGATTAATTCCGCCGTCCGCCAAGTGCAAAGCATGCTGGTAAGAATACATGATGCATACTAAACTCATTCACTTACTTTAAAACAATGATGTTACCCTTTTCTGTCTGTCTGTCTGTCTGTCTGTCTGTCTGTCTGTCTGTCTGTCTGTCTGTCTGTCTGTCTGTCTGTCTGTTTTTTCTCTTATCTCCTCCCTCTTGCCAAATTTAATGTTGTCCAATAGATGTCATACTGTAGAATACATACTGCACTTCATAATGGTATTGAATGTTGTTGAAATTAAATAATATAATTTCTGTGCTCAACAGGATGGTGACAGTCCACAAATAGGTGAGCTTTTATTGTTCTTTTGAAGTTCAATGCTGGAGGAGATATTATTATTATTATTATTATGCTTATTATTATTATTATTAGTAGTAGTAGTAGTAGTAGTAGTAGTAGTAGTAGTAGTAGTAGTAGTAGTAGTAGTAGTAGTAGTAGAAGATGATGCATAGTTGGGTTTTTGATGGGTTGGGTTTCAGGTGGTTGTAATTGACATTTCTTGGAGGGCATTTTCAAGGACAGGCTCCATTTTCTGGAAGTCTACTTGTTGGGTGGTGATGCAGAGGTCTTCTGCGTATGAAACGCTGGCATTCTGGGAGTAATGGCTGGTCATTTGTGTATATGTTGAACAGGAGGGGGGCCAGTACGCACTAAATTAACAAACGGCAATGCGACGACTGCGCTTAATTTACGTATGACCAGAGAGCACCCAGCATAGGGCATAGCAGTGGCAGCCATTTTCTGGTTCCACTCCAAAATAGTCAATGCATTTTCCCATTGAGATTTCCAAAAATATTCATATCAATTCATTTAAGGCTAGAATCAAGCCATCCAGGGTCCTGGTGAAACATTTTTTTCAATTCATTTTTTGAAACATTTTTTTCAATTCATTTAAACCTAGAATCAAGCCATCCAGGGTCCTGGTGAATCATGACCATAACATATTTTTTTCTGTGATTAAAGAAATAAATAATAATAATTATATTCTATACTATATTTAATAAATACCCTTTTTTTTTGCCGTTTTCAAAAAGTTTTTTTTCACAGAATCAAACGTTTTATGGTCATGATTCACCAGGACCCTGGATTGCTTGATTCTAGGCTTAAAATAATTGATATAAATATTTGTGTCAATGTCAATGGGAAAAATGCATTGACTATTTTGGAGTGGAACCAGAAAATGGCCGCCACTGCTATGCCCTATACTCAGTGTGTATTTCCAAACGCACCCACTTATTTATGCATACTTTGTAGATTAGATCATGATATCAAATGACTTCTTGTGTTTACAGTGTCTCCACTACCTGTCTCACTACCATCAGTGTCTCCACTACCTGTCTCACTACCATCAGTGTCTCCACTACCTGTCTCACTACCATCAGTGTCTCCACTACCTGTCTCACTACCATCAGTGCCTCCAGGGAGCACAAACAGGGAGGACTATTTAGAACGTGAGTACATGGTGATCAGTAAACTGCTTTTACACAAACCCTTCATACAGTGACATTGTTTGGATACAAGTAGACCAGTGGTGGGGTTTTGGGACCCCCAGGGGTCCTTGACGGGGTTCCAGGGGGCCCCCAGCAAAATGAGTCAATAAAATATAAAAAATAATGTAACCACTTTAACCCATACGTTGGCTATTGGAAAATAGCAGATCTTTAAGCTCACAACATGGACCAAATGCTTATTAAATTAGATACCAGTAGACCAGTGATGGGGGACATGTACGTCATGTGACATATTAATGTCATGTCCTCCTCTCCTCTCCTCTCCTCTCCTCTCCCCTCCCCTCCCCTCCCCTCCCCTCCCCTCCCCTCCCCTCCTCTCCTCTCCTCTCCTCTCCTCTCCTCCTCTCCTCTCCCCTCCGCTCCTCTCCTCTCCTCTCCTCTCCTCTCCTCTCCTTAAGGTTTTTGGCATTTCTTAATAATTGAACATTCATGGAAAATATCTACAAGCTCACAACACATCATGTTATGACGCGTTGTGAGCTTGTAGATCTTTTATTTTTGACAAAGAGATTTGGAGTATAGAGGGAAAAACTGTAGTATAGAGCAGTGGTTCTCAACCTTTTCAGGCTGTGACCCCCCAAAATGATCGTATTTGAACTGGGGACCCCACAAAATGATCATATTTGAAGTGGGGACCCCCCACCCTGACAAGCACTTAGAATCTTAGGAGTTGAGGCATTACATTTAGTTTGACTCGGTTCCACAGATAAATATTGTGAAAATAGCAGATCTACAAGTCCACAACGCCTCACAATGATCGGCTATTTTCACAATTCTAGGTATTAAAAAGGTATTAAAATTCCTTAAATTGTCACTTCACTGTCATCTGGGGACCCCCCCAAAATCATGTGGGGACCCCCCCATAATCATGTGGGGACCCCCCTGTTAATTAATCATAAATAATAACTACATTGGATCAGTTTCTTTTTCCTGTAAAGTAACAGTCTGGACTTACAAGGTTTCTACCTGACAGACTATGTGTTGGAATAAGTACTCAGATTGTTTACAGGTAAAAGTATTAATACCAAAATGTAGAAATACTCTGTTAAGGTAAAAGTCCTGTATTCAACAATTTACTTGAGTAAAAGTAAAACTATTGGCATCAGAATACACAAAAATAGTTTATTTTACTACGTTCTACTTCTACTCCACTACATCTCAGAGGCAGATATTATACTTTTTTACTTCACTATAATTATTAATTTAGTTACTTTACATTTATATTATTGTTACAAAACATGTATTAACCACTTCAACCCTATTTCATACTTCAGCCTTCAGCTATTCTAAAATAGCTGATCTACAAGCTCACAATGCATCACATTGTGAGCTTGTAGATCTGCTTTATTCAAAATATTTTGACACATTTTGAAAACTTCTGGAAAAATAGAAGTTGTGAAATGAGTACTTTTACTTTTAATACTTTAAGTATATGTTGATTACTTTCACTCAAAGAAAAAGACTGTAACTTTTAAGATTTATTTGGGCTATTCAAAAATAGCTGATATACAAGCTCATAGCACGGCACCGAGTGAGCTTGTAGATCTGCTATTTTTGAAAAATCGTGAAGATTTGTGCAAATCTTTGAATATATATATATTTTTAAAGCGAACATTTCTGTAACTCAAATCTTTGCTTCTGGGGGATTCTACAAATGTCTCCTATATCCTAACAGTTTTCTGAAAAACTTATGTTGCTATAATATCAGTGGTTCTCAAACTTTTTCATATCCCCAAAATTATATGTATTTGGCCGTGGACCCCCATCCCAAAATATTTTGTTCCAGGGACCCCCATGAAGCAAAGATTTGAGTTACAAATGTTCCCTTTAAAAATATATATATTTTCAAATATTTGCACAAAATGTTGAGGATTTTTCAAAAATAGCAGATCTACAAGCTCATAGCGCGGCACTCGGTGCCGCGCTATGAGCTTGTAGATCTGCTATTTTTGAATAGCCAAAGACATCTAAAATGACACAGCTGCGTTCCAGGCTTTAATGGGTTAAAATGATTAAAAAGGGTGGGGGGGATCATGGTAGTTTTTTCTCTCTGTTTGTTGTGAGGATTTTACAGTTGCAATGATAAAATGCCTGTTCTGTTATATGCCCCCCCCTCTCTCTCACACACACACACACACACACACACACACACACACACACACACACACACACACACACACACACACACACACACACACACACACACACACACACACACACACACACACACACACACACACACAGAGGCTAAATGACCTCACTCACTGTGTCTTCATTAAAATTTGCTGTGGCAAAAGGATTACCCCAAGCCGTTTGCATTGCCTACGTTGCATTAGCTAGCATGCTAGCTGATAGAAGGCTCTCTCTCTCTGTGTGTGTGTGTGTGTGTGTGTGTGTGTGTGTGTGTGTGTGTGTGTGTGTGTGTGTGTGTGTGTCACTCAGTGAATGATGTGTTTAATGTTTATTGTGTTATTTTCTCATCAGATTTCTCTCATCTCAAACTGGACACAAACACAGCATACAGAGACCTCTCTCTGTCTGAGAACAACATGGTGGTGACATGGAGGGGGAGGAGAGGTCCTTCTCCTGATCATCCTGACAGGTTTGATAAATGGGAACAGGTTCTGTGTACAGAGGGTCTGACTGGACCCTGTTACTGGGAGGTAGAGAGGAATGGAGGGGTTTATATAGCAGTGACTTATGGAGGAATCAGTAGGAAAGGACGTGGTCATGACGCTCTGCTTGGATACAATGATAAGTCCTGGATTCTGATCTGTACTGATAACAGATACATTGTCACACACAATAGTAAGAGGACTGACCTCCCTGTCCGTCCCTCTAGGCGCTCCAACAGAGTAGCAGTGTATCTGGACTGTCCGTTAGGGAATCTGTCCTTTTATGAGGTCTGCTCAGACTCACTGACTCACCTGTACACCTTCACCTTCCACAACACATTCTCTGAACCGCTCTATGCTGGGTTCTGGTTACCCTACCCCTCCTCAGTACGTCTGTGTGAGCAGAGATAGAGTCTCTATGTGAGGAGGACACCAGGTCTCCATGGTTACTCCACATGTTAGTGACTCTAGGGTTGATATGTTTAAAGGGATAGTTCACCCCCAAAATGACTTTTTTCCTATTGATTACACACCCCATGGAGACTTGAATTCATGGATATTTTTTTGTTTTTGTCTCATTCCTAAGCCAATAATTTGATGACCAGCGGACCGGTAGGTAGTGGTTCCGGTAGGAGACACAAAGGAGTCTCTTTGTGTCTCCTACCGGAACTGCTGCCGGTCATCAAATTATTGTCTTAGGAATGCGACAAAAACAAAAAAATACTACTGCTGTGAGCATGTTGTTGGTTGACTACTTTACTCTCATGCTGTGGTGGGAAAAGTACTACATGTGTTTACCTAAGTAAAAGTATCAATACTGCAGTGGTGGAAAAAGTACTCCAATTCTTTACTTAAGTAAAAGTATCAAAACTGCAGTGTAGAAATACTCTGTTAAGTAAAAGTCCAGAATCCAAAATTGACTTAAGTAAAAGTACAAAAGTATTGGCATCAAAATGTACTTAAAGTACCAAAAGGAAAAGTACTATCATGTTTGAAAATAGTAGCTCTACAAGTGAGCTTGTAGATAGGCTATTTTCAAATAGCCTAGGTATAAAATAGGGCTAAAGTAGTTAATGTATGTTTTATAATGTAATCATTTATATCTGAAAAGTAACTAGTAACTAAAGTTTTCAAATAATTGTAGTGGAGTAAAAGTGCAATATTTGCCTCTGAGATGTAGTGGAGTAGAAGTAAAAGTATTGGAAATTGGAAATACTCAAGTAAAGTATAAATACCTCAAAATTGTACTTAAGCAAATGTACTTAGTTACTTTCCACCACTGCAATACTCCGATGTAGAAATACTCTGTTACAAGTAAAAGTTTGGAATTAAAAAATGTACTTGAGTAAATGTACCAAAAGTAAATGCAGAATGTCCCATCTAAAATGTGTAAAAGTATTTTAAAAATAGCAGATCTACAAGCTCACAACGCGTCGCTCTGCGACACGTTGTGAGCTTGTAGATCTGCTATTTTCAAATAGCCAAAGTTTAAATAGAGCTGAAGTGGTAAATGTATGTTTTGTAATAATAATCAAAATCTACAAAGTAACTAGTAACTAAAGTTTTCATATAATTGTAGTGGAGTAAAAGTACAATATTTGCTTCTGAGATGTAAGAAGTAAAAGTATTGAAAAATGTAAATACTCCACTAAAGTAAAAAATCCTAAAATGTGTACTTGAGTACAGTACTTGAGTAAATGTACTTAGTTACTTTCCACCACTGCTCTCATGTTGAACTTTGCAAATCACTCTGGATTCAAACATCTACTAAATGTCTGCATTCATTCATTAATGACATTCAAATCATTCATTGTTCATATATTGATTCATTATTACATCATTATGTTATTGTTGTTTTTATTTGCATATTCATTCCATATTATTGTCATTCTTCACATGTTATTGTATGATCATCTGTAGATGTTTAATTGTTTAATAAATGGATTCTTAAAAGTCTGATATTGTTCATGTGTATTAATATTCATTGTGTTGTCATGACAACATGGCCTCAGCTCATTGGTCATGGTTGTTATTTCATGATTACAAATGTAGAGTAATCCATTACTGGTTGATTACAAATATAATGTAATCAATACTATTTGATTACAAATATAGAGTAATCCAATACTATATATACATTATAGGTTTAATAATAATAGACCCTGGTTGCTTATTTCTCTCGCAACAATCTGGCAACAAAGCCAGAACTGGAAGGACGGACGGACCGGAAGCGGAAGCAGCGTGAGGCGACTGTCTGTAGTCTCTGGTGGGTTTGTGATTCTAATAGAACTACATAATGTTTAATTTAATACAACATTCATTTAGTACTTACTTTACACCACTGTTAATACATATAATGCGTGTTATTACCAGTGGTGTAAAGTAACTAAGTACATTTACTCAAATACTGTACTTAAGTACAATTTTGAGGTACTTTTACTTTACTGGAGTATTTCCAATTGCCTATACTTTTACTTCTACTCCACTACATCTCAGAGGCAAATATTGTACTTTTACTCCACTACAATTATTTGAACACTTTAGTTACTAGTTACTTTGCAGATATAAATGATTACATTATAAAACATACATTAACCACTTTAGCCCTATTTTATACATAGGCTATTTGAAAATAGCAGATCTACAAGCTCACAACGCCCTGTGAGCTTGTAGATCTGCTATTTTCAAACATGAAGTACTTTTACTTTGATTTTGAAGTTCACTATTGACTCATTTTGTCCACACGGGGGCGACAAAAGACCGTTGAATAAAACAGATCTATAGACCCCTGAGAACCAATGCTCTAGAGAGCACTGGTTCCCAAGCTGGGGCTCGGTATCCACAGGGGGGTCCCCAAATTATGTTGAGGGGTCCCCAGATGATTGGCTTAAAGGAGCAGTTCACCCAAAAATATGACTTATTTTCAGTGGTGTAAAAAGTACTCAAATGTTTTACTTAAGTAAAAGTAGCAATACTGCAAAAGTCCAGAATTCAAAATTGACCTGAGTAAAAGTACCAAAGTATCAAAATGTACTTAAAGTACCAAAAGTACTAAAATGTTTGAAAATAGCAGATCTACAAGCTCACAACGCGTCACGATGCGACGCGTTGTGAGCTTGTAGATCTGCTATTTTCAAATAGCCTATGTATTAAATAGGGCTAAAGTGGTTAATGTATGTTTTATAAAGTAATCATTTATATCTGAAAAGTAACTAGTAACTAAAGTTTTCAAATAATTGTAGTGGAGTAAAAGTACAATATTTGCCTCTGAGATGTAGTGGAGTAGAAGTAAAAGTACTGAAAACTGGAAATTCTAAGAAAGTAAAAGTACCTCAAAATTGTACTTAAGTACAGAACTTGAGTAAATGTATTTAGTTAATTTACACCACTGGTCCCCAGATGATTAGCTTAAAGGAGTAGTTCTCCCAAAATATGACTTATTTTCTACCAGTTTATCACACACCCCGTGAAGCATTGAATTCAAGGCCATTCTTTTTCCTCTTCTTTTTTTGACACATTCCTGGCCCAGTAATTTGATGAGCGGGTGTATTTCCGGTAGGAGACTCAAAGAGACTCCTTTGTGTCTCCTACCGGAATGAGACAAAAACTAAAAAAATCTCCATGAATTCAATGCTTCATGGGGTGTGTAATTGATAGAAAATAATGTCATATTTTTGGTGAACTATCCCTTTAATGTCCAGCATAGTTCTCTCACTCAACAGTAAACAGACCAACATACAGTATAAGTGTATATTCAGGGTATCTGCACATTTATAAAGATACTATTTAATGACTTTTAAGACCCTTTTTATTCCTCTACAATGAAAACAAAAATAAACTAATGAGAATATTACAACGTCAAAAGAAACCAACAAACGTTACTATATAAAGGAGATTCAAACATTGGCTAAATTGTCTCAGCCTCAGCCAAAAGCCTCAGCCTTTTCCAGATAACTGAATTTGACTTGAGACACTGGCATTGCAAACATGTTTACTTTCTCCACTTGTGCTGCATTACAGTGCAGCTTTCAGACAAATGCCAATCAAGTTGCTCCTGGGTCTGGGGCACATGATGCCAGCAGCCCACCTAGTGAACCTGGGGGGCTACAGGGTTACATCGCCAGTGTGGATTTAGACCCAAGGCAACATGGTTAACCCATTTAGACATCTGTGTCACTTTTTTGGATTTGAGCAAAAAAAACAACATTATTTTACACTTTGGCTATTAAAAAATAGCAGATCTACAAGCTCATAGCGCGGCACCGAGTGCCGCGCTATGAGATTGTAGATCTTCTATTTTTGAAAAAACATGATTTTTTTTGCAAATATTTGAATATATATTGTTTTAACACATTGACTGCCAATCGCGTAGATCTACGCGAACCTATTTAAAGCCGCAGCATGCCAATCGCGTAGATCTACGCGAAGTGGTCTTTTTTGTGGCTTACATTAGATGAAGTCCTTCCCTACATTGTCACGAAATTTCATCCATCTAGACCACAGAAAAGTTGTAAAATATCATGATCTGGTCAAGTAATCACATAAAACATGTTATTACAAAACACAAAAGTCAAATAAAGTCAGGGGGTCCGCCAATCTGCTCATATCAAACAAAAAGTTTGATCCGCAGCAACTGACTGCCTGTGCGCAGCCTGTGCTCAGTGAGCAGCTAAGCACCTTGGGAAAACTTGCAGCACCCATGCACGTTCACATGCTTGCGCTTGTAACGTGCTCGTGCACGCACGGGAATGCACTTTTCCTCACCCCAAACACATGAGCCAAGTGATAAGAGGTCGCCTTGACACAAAAGTTAACACACATCCGCGGTGAGATCTAAGCTTTAGAAGTATGTGCTCGTATGTGCGTGGGGATGAACTTTCCCTGACCCAAAACACACAAGCCAAGTGATCCGAGGTCGCAACGACCCGATGTCGCCTTCACACAGAAGTTTACAAACATCCGCGGTGAGATCTAAGGTTAGACGTCGTGCTCGTATGTGCACGCCCGCCGACCTGTTCCACACACACCACAGGCAAGACAGACGGTAAGCGTTCCACGCGCACGTTACCAGCTGTGATGTGATTGTCGCCATCATCATGTTTAGAAAACAAAGAAAAAAAGAAAAACTCACCATGGATCTTGATTTTGGAAGCCGTGCGCGCCACCTCGCGCGCCACCTCGCGCGCCACCTCGCGCGCCACCGCGCGCGCCACCGCGCGCACCGAGTCCCTGGATATTGTTGTATTTCTTCATAAATGAAGAAAAGATATTGTGGATAGATCCGTGTTTGAGATGACGGTAGATATTGTGGATAGATCCGTGTTGCCGGTAGGCTCGCCACTAGCGTCGCGTGTCTGAGTGCGCGCGCGCCGAGTGCGCACGCGGGTGTTGGGCGCGGGTGTCGGGCGCAGGCTCGATGCGCGCGCACAAAACCTATAAATCGGGGTCGCGCGAACCCCTCGGTCTTGCGATTTGAGAGTTTAGAGCCGGTCATAGTTACAGAGAGAGAGAGAGAGATAGAGAGAAATATAGATAGATAGATTGAGTGATTTTGAGTGTTAGTTAGTAGAGTGAGTTAGTTTGATAGGTGTGTGATACTGTAGATTGAGTGATAGATTATTTGAGTGAGTTAGTGAGAGAGAGAGAGAGTTGTATCGTATGAGAGTTAGTGAGATTGAGACAGCGATTGATTGACGGTGAGTGTTCTGATTGTTTGTGAGTTTGTGTGAGTGTCTGAGTGAGTGTGATATATGTGAGTGAGTGATATATATTTAGCCTAGTGAGTTATATATATATATATTATAGGATAGAGAGGGCGTGGAGGTATACATAATAATTATAGGTGGAAGTTAGGCGAAGTTATAGGGCAGTAGATCGGCGATATAGAATAAAATCAGGTGGTAATAGAGAGGAGAGATATATATATATAGGTGGAAATAGAGAGGAGTAGTATAGTTTATTGTGAGAGAGTAGACTATACGTATACAGTATGCCGAAGCGCTCAACCAAGCGCAAACACATCAGCGGGGCTGATCCATGCCAGCCCACGTTGGATCGCTTCCTCCGGGCCCCAGCACCACCGAAGGCTCCAGTGGTTGTTTGTCCTGTCGACAAACTCGAACCGGACCAGCCAGTTCCCATGGACGGCAAGGACCAGCCCGGTCCGGTTGGCTTGGCAGGAACTCCGGCGGGCGGATGGGTCGCGGCTGTCAGAGGAATAAGCAACCAGGTCTATGAAAACGAGCCCAAAAGTAGCGACTAGCCAACTATAAGCCACATGAGCACTTCAAACCTATCTGAAAATAGCCAATCTACAAGATCACAATCACCATGATATTATATAACCTAAACTCAAGCTTGTAGATCTGCTATTTTATTCTGCCTTTTGAAGGGGGCAATGGCAGGTGTGCTGAACCCCCCCCCCCCTCCCTATGCACATGTTGTCATAATACAAATTACATCAAAAGCCTCAGTCCAGGTTAGGACACAACACAAACGCTTTGATCATTTTTGTTGATGTTTTCCTGACCTATAACTGAACCCCTAATCTCTTTCATATTGCCATCTTGCCACTTTTAAAAAGCAGGTCATGATTAGTTAATGTCAAAATAGCTTTTGAAAAATTCACCAGTAACATGTATTATTTGATCCATTTCAGAGTGTGAGGATTCTGATGAAGAGCTGGAGGGAGCAGTTGGTGGACGTGGACATGTTGGTGGGAGTCCAGGTAAGATGTCACAATTATCACAGGAATAAAAAAAATCACACCCTGTGTGAAGTG
Source organism: Gymnoscopelus braueri (assembly GCF_963280865.1). Lineage (NCBI taxonomy): Eukaryota > Metazoa > Chordata > Actinopteri > Myctophiformes > Myctophidae > Gymnoscopelus > Gymnoscopelus braueri. Next base: position 163,384 of record NW_027660915.1, read on the forward strand.
GGCGGTGTCTTGCTAGCTAATCACAATACTGAATGGAGTCGATCAATCATGTACAAAAGATAAATACATTTATTGAAACACTCTTTATGATGGACAAAACCATAACTTGAAAAAAACCAATTTATGGTTTTTTTCAAGTTATGGTTGCTTATATAGGGCTATGCACATGTGTCATGTGACACCGGCCAATCACAGTCCTGAATAGATTGTGATTGGCCAATCACAGCACAGGATAATTGTACACATTTCCAAACCTCACTTTTAGGGGCGGTTTCACTGCCCAAGATATTTGTACATTTTTCCAAATCTCACTTATAGGGGCGGTTTCACCGCCCAAAAAGCTAAAACCTTACACAGCAACGGTAAATATTCTCTCATATTTATGTATATATATATATGCATGCATGTGATCTATGATGATGCTAAATGTTTAAATTGATCTCATGTACATAATATTGATGAAGTATTTTATTTATTCTATTTCTATCAGGGCCAGACACGGTTGGGGATGAGGGAGACATGGGTGGGCCCGGACCGTCATCCGGACCGTCACCTGGACCGCCACCTGGACCGTCATCTCGTAGACCGTCATCTCGTAGAGGTAAGAAAGAACCTGTGTCTGTGTGTGTGTGTGTGTGTGTGCACGCGCATACTTTATTACTATACTTGTGAGGGCCAAAGGTCTCCTCAATTAGAGTAGAATTTGAGAAAGATGAGGACCATTTTCGTGGACCTCACAAGAAAAATGGTTGTACATAATTGGTTCAAAAATGATTTAGAGGTGTTAGTCTTACAATTAGGAAAAAATTCAAGTTGAGGTTAGGATTAGGCATTTAGAGGTTAGGTTTAGGGTTTGGGGGTAGACTAATGCCTGATTTATACTTGTTATAGTGTGTGTGTGTGTGTGTGTGTGTGTGTGTGTGTGTGTGTGTGTGTGTGTGTGTGTGTGTGTGTGTGTGTGTGTGTGTGTGTGTGTGTGTGTGTGTGTGTGTGTTCTCTCATTCATTCTAAGTGTAATAAAGTCATGCACCACCGCCACAACGTAAACCACACAAATACAAAAATATATTTTATGGTAATTATCTATTTCTATAATTCACAGGTGGCAGGCCTCGTAAGGCTGCAGCTCCTCCTCGGGTGTGGTCTGACACTGGCGACTGGCAGCCTCGCGACATCCCCTTCTCCCCTGCTGGGACTCCGGGGCCTCGCAATGGGGCTGCTGATCTCCAGTCAGATGAACCGGTCGACTTCCTGGAGCTACTGCTGACAGATGAGCTGCTCCAGGAAATCTGCGACGAGACCAACCGGTATGCGAGTCAGAGGGCTCCCAGTGGTCTGCGTTACTCCAGAGAAAATGCCTGGAATCCAGATCAACCGCTGAAAGTGACAGAGCTGAAGAACTTTCTTGGCCTCTTCTTCCTCACTGGGATCATTCACAAGCCTGATGTTCCCATGTATTGGACCACTACTGAGCCCCTGGCAACTCCATATTTCAGCAAGGTCATGGCGCGGAACCGGTACCAGCTGATCTGGAGCTACCTCCACTTCATGGACAACAACACCCCCCAGCCCATTGAGCCTAACGAGAGAGACCCGCTGTGGAAGATCCGCCCAGTGTTGACCTACTTGACGCTGAAGTTCCAGGAGATGTTCCTGCCAAGCCAGCACATCAGCATTGACGAGGGCATGCTGTCCTGGCGTGGGCGCCTGTCCTTCAAGGTCTACAACCCAATGAAGCCGATAAAGTATGGAATAAAATCCTATATACTGTGCGACTCTCAGACGGGGTACCTCTACCACATGAAGCCGTGCTGTGCTGGAAGCAACAAGTCTACCCTGCGTGAGACAGTGACATTCTTGCTGTGTGACCTTGTAGATCACGGGTACCGTCTCTACATGGACAATCTGTACAATTCGGTGGACTCGTGCCTTGAACTTCTGGGGAAAGGGACCCACGTGTGCGGTACTCTCCGATGCAACAGAGGGCAGCCACCAGCCATCATGGCCGTGACCAAGGCTAAGCTGGGCCTCGGGTCAACCATCAGCAGTCACCACAACGGCGTGATGGTGACGGCATGGCGAACCAAGGAGAGCAAAATCGTCACTATGATCACCACGTGCCACCAGGATGAGATGGTGACCGTGAAACAGAGGCAGAGACGCCACAGTGACAGAGTGGATGTTCAAAAGCCAGTGTGCGTGGTCCAGTACAACACCTACATGGGGGGGGTCGACAAGCTGGACCAAAACCTGGCCTATTACCACTTCACCAGGAAGACGACAAAGTGGACGAAGAAGTTCGTAGCCTACCTGTTCCAGATATCGCTGTTCAACTCCTTTGTCCTCTACAAGGCCAGGCATCCTGATGGCATCTATAAAACCCTCGTCACTTACTCCACGGCTGCTGCCACGTCCTGGACCACCCTGGGACGCCGTCGCGGTTTGGCCCCTCCTCAGGAGGGTAGGATTGAAGCCCCGCCTCCTGAGGAAGGGGCTGAGGAAGAGGGTGAAGACCTTCCTCAGGGGGATGGGAATGGGCCCCCTTCCCCTGAGCAAGGGGGTGAGGAAGAGGCCATTCCTCTGGAGGATGGGAATGGCCCCCTCCTCCTGAGGATCACCCTGTTCCTCAGGAAGACGATGCCCCACCTGCTTACCACCCCCACCCAAGGGCACCCTGGACGGACCCGGAGAACAGGATGGATGGAGACATTGCAGCCCATGTTCTGATACCGTTCCCACCCACTCCAGGGAAAAAATATAATTCAAGGCGGTGCAGGGTCTGTTCCAGATCGACATTGACACCAGAGGGGGAAGAACGGCACGAGTCACGATACGAATGCAAGGCCTGTCGTGTTCCCTTGTGCATGGGTTACTGTCACGCAAGGTACCACTCAGTACACAAATATTAGAGATTTAGTTTTCTTTTGTTTTTTTGCACTAATTGCACACTTATTGATTTGAATGATTATTATTGGATGTAGTTATATTTAGTTTGAAATGACTTGCACTTGGTCCTTTGTAGTGAAACGGCTGCTACTGCCTCTACAACTTTTCGATTTTGGATTTATTTATTTTGCACTAATTGCACCATTTATTGATGTTGAACTTTGAATGATTTATTATTTACCTGCAAACCTCACTCACCATGCACTGATCTATAAGCTCAGTAAAATCTTGTAGATCTGCTATTTGTTGCTATGAATACAGGTGTAGCTTGAGATTTTGACTGGGGCAAACGGCTGCTACTGCCACTACAACTTTTGGATTTATAGGCAGAGATGTTATTTGTATTTATTTATTTTGCACTAATTGCACCATTTATTGATGTTGAACTTTGAATGGTTTATTATTTACCTGCAAACCTCCCCAGCAAGCACAGTCAGGACCCGGACCAATCAGTGACGTCTCGATTGGGGCTAGATCAAGTCAAACCAAGACAAGTCAGATCTGGCCCAGAATATCACCTGATTTCAACCAAAATTAATCCTGACCACAAAAACGTCACTTCCAGGACGTCATCTAAACACATTTCTCATCACCCAAAATGTCCATATGATGTCCCGGTGATGACGTCCTGTAAATGACGTAAAGATCATCCCCATATGGGCTGTGATCTGGCCTAGTCCTGAACGTCACCGGGGTGATGACCGGGCGTCATCATAACGTCATCATGACGTCATTGTGCTTGCTGGGATCACTCACCATGCACTGATCTATAAGCTCAGTAAAAGCTTGTAGATCTGCTATTTGTTGCTATGAATACAGGTGTAGCTTGAGATTTTGACTTTGGGGCAAAAAGTTTGGGCAAAAAGTTGACCAATGTATTGATGTTGCACTTTGAACTTTGAATTATTATTATTTGATGTATATAACTGGAGTTGAATTTTTTGTTGAATAGTAAAAACTTGTTCAACCTGCCACTTTTCTATTTTGGATTTATAGGCAGGCAAGATTTTATTTGTATTTATTTATTTTGCACTAATTGCACCATTTATTGATGTTGAACTTTGAATGATTATTATTTATTTTATTATATAGTAAAAAAAATCAAATAAATCGACTGAAAACAGAGCGATAAATGTACAATCTAAAGCATATTTCTTTTATAAACAAATATTGTTTACATGACTGATGTCAATGAAGGCGCAAAATAAATGTCAAAGACTTTTGAAATCATTTTATGCATCTAAAGTGTGTCCTTTTACTAAAACGCTCATAACTCTGAATCTAAAGAAAAAGGTCTGTTTTTGGTGAAACCAAGCTGTATTCAACTACCTCTAGCTAAAGAACGGAACATGCTATCAACTCACTTTTTTTTTCAGATGAAAGAAGAGATTCTAAGCTTCGTTTTGAGATATTCCATTTGTTTATAAAAAAAAAATTCTGTGAGTCCTCAAATATGAGTCAGAATGGTCAAAATTCCTGGCACTGGCTGATCCTGTTATAGTAAAACCTCTGGCAGTCAATGTGTTAAGGCGAACATTTTTAACTCAAATCTTTGCTTCTGGGGGGTCTCTGGAGGTAGGTATTTTGAGATGGGGGTCCGCGGTCAAATACATATAACTTTGAGGGTCTTTGACATGAAAAAGTTTGAGCACCACTGATATAGAAACATACATTTTTTCAGAATACTGTTGGGATTTAGAAGACATTTGTAGAATGGGCTTCAGGTCTTAAAGGGTTAAGGCCAGTTATACCTTTTCCCTTCCACTTTGGCAGCTGTTAGTTGTCGGTGATAAAGCCATGACGCACTGTTTCTAAATTCCTGTGTTTGATGCCAGCCTGACAGGTACAACAAAGGAACAAGGAACAAGGTGAACTGGTAGATGTGCCAATTTCACTATTTGTGAACATATCTGACCGTTTCGGACAAATTATTTTTTAACTTTTTCACTAGAAGCCATTCCAGAGGTCCTCATCTCCAGCCTATTAACTTTACACACCTGTTCCTCCTTAGTGCACTCCTATATATACCCCCCTCGTCCACTCTGCCAGCAGGCAGTATTGTTTGACTCTAGACTAGACTAGCAGCTCCACACGGTCCCGTCCGTGTTTGCCTTTGTTTCTAGTTTCTCTGAACTGTGCCTTGCACTTGTACCTTTGTTGGACTTTAATAAACACCCTTGAAACCTGCGCCTGCATTCAAGAATGTCATTACAGTCCCCAAGCAAAGAGCACCTTCATTACACTGTTTTGGGGACTCAAGAGACTTTTTTTTTTAGTTTGTTGTTAGGGACCAACATTTTGTGTGCAATAAATACAACAGTGGTTCTCAAAGTGTGGCCCGGTGACCCACAGGGGTGCTTGAGGGGGGTCCCGGGGGCCCCCAGCAAAATGAGTTAATATAGCATCAACATCAGCCACAACCATTTTAAACCTTAAAGGGATATTTCACTTTCAAAAAAACATTTGGTATTTTAGTCGTCTACTCAGGCCTTTGTGAGCCCCCCAGACAGTTTATAAGTTGCTCGATTCAGTATTTAGATATTTGATATTCATTTTATCAGACACGCCCCCTTCCTATACAAACCCATTGTAACTTCAAACTCCATTTTAACCATGTTAGAATCATCAAAAACACCCGCCCTTGGTTCTGGTGACTCACCCTGCCCTCCTAATGCGTGAGGGGGCCGTGTTTTTCCGATAAAATATTTCATTTATTTAACCAGTTTGGATTTAAAAAGAAACACGGAACAGACTTATGCATATTTGCACTTAAAGAACTAATTGCCAACTACAGTAACCATAATTCCACTGTTTTCCTATGCTTCATTGATGCATCGAGAGCTTTTGATAGGATCAACCACTTAAAACTGTTTCAGAAACTGCTTGATAGAGGCACACCAAGACTCATCGTACGTATACTGGTGTTTTGGTATGCAAATCAGAAAATGCATGTAAAACGGGGTAATGCATTATCCGCCCAATTCTCTGTTAGTAATGGGGTACGCCAAGGGGGGATTTTGTCTCCTGTCTTATTTAACGTCTATATGAATGATCTATCAGTTGAACTAAATAAGTGCAATACGGGATGTATGGTAGGAAACACTATCATCAATCATGTTACTGCGTCACATCCTGAACGGATAGCCCCGCCCACACCAAGCGAGCGCAGACAGGCACAGACGCATCGCGGCACAGACGGCTGTGTTGTTGACGGACAACGGATGCACGCTTATGAGAAACAGTTGCGTGCATTAGCGCAAGATGAGGATCAAGGAAACATTGAGTCTAAATGTCCAGTTTGCTAATTCACAATTACTACGACTACTTTTGTATTATACATTTTTAATTTCTCTAAATAAAGAAAACATTGAGTCTAAATGTCCAGTTTGCTAATTCACAATTATTATAGTATTTCTCTAGATATTTACTTTCAAATATCATTTATGAAAAGGCTACAGTGAAGTCTGACTGACGTTTTTTCTTTTTTTACTCTCTTGGTGTGGGGATTATCTGGCACATGTATGTATCTGTTATGAAAGAAGAGACATTGAAACGGCTATAGTCCATGGGAAACCATAAACCTACATAGGCCTACATCTAAATGAGTTGCCATATTTACATTTCCTTACAAATCTTTATGAAGCTATACATTTCAGGGATGCATAACATTGAAACTCCACAAGATATTCCTCTACACTTATTTAGTGAGAACATTGCTCCTCCTAGAATTACTCCTGCACTTTCATAAGCAGAACAAACTGCAACTGGGGGTCCAAGTAAGTTCATTGGACAAATTAACTGAGATAAGATTATCTATTTTCAGCTGATCTACAAGTTCAAAACTACTACAAAGCTACTTTTGCACAGCACCTTTATTACAATTGAAATTCATATAAAATAAAAATAATCCCCAAAACCTGCTTCTTGAACTCACCAATTTGTGAACCTGTGGCCTGATGCCATGACGTGAATTCCCCTCCAGGGGTCAACAAAGGTCTATTTTGGGTTGATGGTCCACATAGCAAAGTGTTGATATTTAATTAGAAAGGCAGAGAATATTTGTCATTGTGCTTCCATTCAAAAGGAGCTTTATTGGCATGAGAAAACACAGGCATAAATATTTTTCAAACAAATAGCAGCAATCTTTTGCAGTCACTAGCAGCATTTCTCCTATACTTAATAACACTTTTGGGACAACTAGCAGCATTTTAAACAAATAAATATAAAATGTTGCATACATGCAAGTGCAAACTTTATTTTTCAAACAAATAGCAGCAATCTTTTGCAGTCACTTTTGGGACATTAGCAGCATTTCCCCCATACTTAATAACACTTTTGGGACATTAGCAGCATTTCCCCCATACTTAAAGGGATACTTCACTTTCACATAAAATAAACATTTAAAAAATATATTAAAAATAAATGAAAAAAGTAATGGAAAAATCACGGCCCCCTCACGCATTAGAGTGTCCTACTAATGTGTGAGGGGGCCTTTATTTTGCCATAACTTCTTTCATTTTTTTTTTAATATATTTTTTTAATGTTTATTTTATGTGAAAGTGAAGTATCCCTTTAATAACACTTTTGGGACATTAGCAGCATTTCCCCTATACTTAATAACACTTTTGGGACATTAGCAGCATTTCCCCTATACTTAATAACACTTTTGGGACATTAGCAGCATTTCCCCTATACTTAATAACACTTTTGGGACATTAGCAGCATTTCCCCTATACTTAATAACACTTTTGGGACATTAGCAGCATTTCCCCTATACTTAATAACACTTTTGGGACATTAGCAGCATTTCCCCTATACTTAATAACACTTTTGGGACATTAGCAGCATTTCCCCTATACTTAATAACACTTTTGGGACATTAGCAGCATTTCCCCTATACTTAATAACACTTTTGGGACATTAGCAGCATTTCCCCTATACTTAATAACACTTTTGGGACATTAGCAGCATTTCCCCTATACTTAATAACACTTTTGGGACATTAGCAGCATTTCCCCTATACTTAATAACACTTTTGGGACAATTAGCAGCATTTTAAACAAATAAATATAAAATGTTGCATACATGCAAGTGCAAACTTAATTTAGCTTTTTAGCGCATAAAACTGTACAACTACACACATGCAAGTTCAAAGTTAGTGCAAACATGCAACGATCACATAAAAGTAGCAAACTTGTGCCACAAACACACAAAAGTCAATCACACAAAAGATCACTGCAAACATATATACACACACGTTTTAAAAGTCCTGCAAACATATATACACACACGTTTTAAAAGTCCTGCAAACATATATACACACACGTTTTAAAAGTCCTGCCCGTTGACTCAAAAGACACCAAAATAATCTCCAAAAAGCATAACATGTGGCACACATGTCCCTTGGGTCATCCTATGACATCCTAGAAGGGGTGCCCAAAAAATTCTGAAACAGGAAGTGAGTTATTGACCAAATTGAAAATGGCCGCCTAGTGTTGTCGATTGACTCAAAAGACAACTAAAGAATCTCCAAAAAGTATAAAATGTGTCACACATGTCCCTTGGGTCATCCTAAGACATCCTAGAAGGGGTGCCCAAAAAGGTCTTCAACAGGAAGTGAGTTATTGACTAAATTGAAAATGGCCGCCTACAGTGCTGGCGATTGACTCAAAAAGCCTATAGAATCTCCAAAAAGCATACAATTTGGCACATATGTCCCTTGGGTCATCCTAACACATCCTAGAATGGGTGCCCAAAATAATCTGAAACAGGAAGTGAGTTATTGACTAAATTGAAAATGGCCGCCTACAGTGTTGAAAGATGATGCAAGATACCTAAAGAATCTCATAAAAGCATGAAATGTGGTACAAATGTCCCTTGGGTGATCTGAACGCATCCTACAAGGGGTGCCCAAAAAGGTTTTAAACAGGAAGTGACCGCCTAAAGCAGTTAAAGTAAAGAAAACATAAAGGGACGTCATAAAAGTGTATAATTTGGTACGTACATTGAGTGCTTCTTAATATATCCTAGAAGGGGTTATTTATTTGCTTGTTTATTAACTTTTTAGGAAGGGACCATGTTGAAGAAATTCTAAATGGCTGTTTAAACAGTTGACCATGGCAGTCTGCATATTATGCAGACTCAATACGACAGGTTATGCAGTGCATAACCTGCCGTATTTTGTAGCTACCTTCTGTTTTCATTTCTACATCACTTATTCATTTTACTTTCTGCATTATTATTTTTATTGTACTCTTTGAATCTTCTTTATTTATCTAACTCTCTGCATATTCTTATTTATTTTACTCTGCATCTTATCTTACTCTGCATATTCTTATTTTACTCTCTGCATCTTATTTATTTTGCACTCTACATCTTCTTGCTTGTTTTACACTCTATCTTCTCATGTATTTTGTTCTTGATCATTACTGTTTTTTTGTGATTAGTGTTTAGTAACTACATGTATTCATGTGTGCCATTTCGCAATTACCAGCACATTGGCATAATGCTCTGCAAGGTAACCCAGCATCCCGGCATCTACACTTTCTCGAACAGAAGGGCTCAGCTTTGCAGCCACACTTGAGTTCTCTACAAACTTAAGCAGCCTCTGGCAAGTGTGTCCATAAAGGTGTCCACGAATCAGCGACTTTAATCCATCCATATTTGTCAGGAGATGGTAGAGATTGCATAGCTTTCAGGCTTCTGGACCAAATGCCAGATTGGCTGCTCGATTTGAATATTGTAGCAGTGCAGCCTGTGTGGGAGGAGTGTTTTCCATTGAGAGATTATTAAAACTTTTTTGGCACCCCTTAGGATGCAATCAGATCACCCAAGGGATATTTGTACCAAATGTCATGCTTTTATATGAGATTATAGTCTTTTGCATCATCTGTCAACACTGTACACGGCCATTTTCAATTTAGTCAATAACTCACTTCCTGTTTCAGATCATTTCAGGCACCCCTTCTAGGATGTCTTAGGATGACCCAAGGGACATGTATGCCAAATTGTATGCTTTTATGAGATTCTTTAGTTGTCTTTTGAGTCAATCGACAACACTGTAGGCGGTCATTTTCAATTTTGTCAATGACTCACTTCCTGTTTAAGATTTTTCTGGGCACCCCTTCTGGGATGTCTTGGGATGACCCAAGGGACATGTATGCCAAATTGTATGCTTTTATGAGATTCTTTAGTTGTCTTTTGAGTCAATAGATAACACTGTAGGCGGCCATTTTCAATTTTGTCAATAACTCAGTTCCTGCTTAAGATTTTTTTGGGCACCCCTTCTAGGATGTCTTAGGATGACCAAAAGGACATGTGTGCCAAATTGTATGCTTTTATGAGATTCTTTAGTTGTCTTTTGAGTCAATCGACAACACTAGGCGGCCATTTTCAATTTAGTCCATAACTCACTTCCTGTTTCAGATTCCTTTGGGCTCCTCTTCTAGGATGTCTTAGGATGACCCAAGGGACATATGTGCCAAATTTTATGCTTTTTGGAGATTCTTTTGGTGTCTTTTGAGTCAACGGTCAACAGTTTAGGTGGCCATTTTGAATTTTGTCCATAACTCACTTCCTGTTTAAGATTTTTTTGGGCACCCCTTCTAGGATGTTTTAGGATGACCCAAGGGACATCTGTATCAAATTTCATGCTTTTATCCGCCGCGTAACGATTTGGCCATTTTTTGTGCTTAGTACCCCCTACTATAAGCGCTGTCTAATCGTTTGTTTTCTCCGCCCGTTGACAGAAAAAAGTACCAAAATACGTGTCTCTCCGTCGCGATTCAGAGAGGTATTTTTTTGTGGTCCCCTCACCCCCCCTGGTGTTTCAGAGAGGTATTGGAGCTTCATGAGGATTAAATGAAGCGCTTAATGACCTTCAAGTCTGACTGAAAGACATCGCCCATCGTTCTAAACTATTGTGTGTGCTAACACACACACACGTGTCACACACACACACACACACACACACACACACACACACACACACACACACACACACACACACACACACACACACACACACACACACACACAGTCTCTCTCTCTGTGTGTGTGTTGGGTAGATAGTAATTGCGCGGGGACGTAAACAGGGCAGTCAGGTGTGGAGGACGATGAATGGAGCGTGAATATCAATCTCCCCACATCAGTGTCATCATCACATGACTTTAACGGGGGGTTCCAGGGGGGGGGGGGGGGGGGGTGCTCATTAGCAGGGCGTCTGTGATAAGGCCGCGAGCGGCACGCAGCCAAGGTTATTATAGCTCACAATTCCTCCTTAGTTTTATATTTTTTGACTTTGTGTTTTCAACTTCGGTTTAGTTTTGAATCGCTTTTAAAGCAGGTTTACTAGTTTAGCTGATTTCTTTATTATTAGTTTTAGTGTTAGTTTTACTTTTTTATTGTAACATGGGGTAGTCAGGGGGGAGATTCCACAAGGTCCGAAAAGTAGCAAAAATTGCCGATCTACAAGCTCACAACGCGTCGCATGTGAGCTTCGGCTCACATGCGACGCGTTGTCGGCTATAGATTTTTTACAAATACAAAAACTAAAGACATTTTGTCATTGATTTTTCATTGTTTTAATTAGTTTTGAAAACAGACAACTCAGTATAAGTTATATATTTTTTTGTTTTGTTTTTGCAAAGCCTCATTTTTATTCTTTTTTCAGTTCAAATGTTTTGTCAATTCTATGGTTTTTCCATGGTTTAATAACCTTGGTGGGTGGCAGCATGAAAGAAATAAGAGCAGAAACCAAGTAAGAGACAAACTTATACTAGTCGGCCACTAGTGTGTGTGTGTGAGCGTGCGTGTGCTTGCGCGTCTGTGTGCGTGCGTGCACGTACGTGCGCTCGAGTGCGCGTACTAGTCGGCCACTAGTGTGTGTGTGTGTGTGTGTGTTTATGCTCAAACGTGCGTGCATGCACATGACGGAACCAAAGAGGAATAATTTAACCCAGTGTGCATATTGTAGGTAACACCCATAATGTTAGCGACCTCCACACATGCCAACACATGCACATGAATACAAGTGGGTGTGCACACGCTCTCACAAAGGCATGTGCGCATGTGCATACACATCACACGCGCACACACACACACACACACACACACACACACACACACACACACACACACACACACACACACACACACACACACACACACACACACACACACACACACACACACACACACACACACACGAGTGAAACTGGATGTTATGCACTTGTGCCACCGGCATTACTTTGGCTCACTGAGCCCCCCCCCCCCTCACACAAACACACACACACACACACACACACACACACACACACACACACACACACACACACACACACACACACACACACACACACACACACACACGAGTGAAACTGGATGTTATGCACTTGTGCCACCGGCATTACTTTGGCTCACTGAGCCCCCCCCTCACACAAACACACACACACACACACACACACACACACACACACACACACACACACACACACACACACACACACACACACACACAATCTCTGGTCCTCCGATAGGGCCAGTCTCCAGTGACCCACCATGTTCAGAAACATTGGGCCAGAATAGCATGTGGCCCCTATAGGTAAATACATATTTATGCCATGCGCTGTACTTCCAACCGCAGAGGAGACATGGAAATAGTCTGTTTTTTTCAAGGTTAGCACAAAAACAAACAAGCAACTTCAAAGGAATTTAAATGGTGGTTGATGTAAATTAATTATTTAAATGTGGTTTATGTGTAACGGGTTGTGTCTTTCTGTCTGTGTATTTGGTGTAGGTGGAGTGTAGAAGTGATGGACACGGTCACACAGGACTTGCTCTCACTCAGGTCTTTACTTTGGGACTCCTGGTATAGGTACATAAATGAGACACAGTGGTCAACAGCGCAGCAGCAGCATACAGTGTACAAATCTGCAGCATGGAATCATTTCCTCTGCTGAGACAAACTTCAAACATGTGATCGTATAGTGATTAATTAATTTCTTTCTTTTTCTATAGAGCACCTAACCCAGTGAGAGCTTATTTTATAATAAACAACAATGAAATGAAATAACAATGTGTGAATCTCACATCCAACAAAGCCTACCTGGTATAGGTACATAAATGAGACACAGTGGTCAACAGCGCAGCAGCAGCATACAGTGTACAAATCTGTGTAACAAAGATTTGAAATGATTAATATAAAACCCCAAAATGACATTTATTGATGCACCAGAGCTTTCTTGCATCTTACCTGCAGCATGGAATCATTTCCTCTGCTGAGGCAAACTACGGTGCGCGAAAAGGGACACTGTGACTGCACGCAGCTGCGCTGTTCATCCACCAGGTGGCTTTAGAACTACACAATACAGTGAAAGGCAGCGTATAGATTTTGTAGAAATGAATGTATTTCTAACTCTGTTACACCCTCCCCCACTGAATTTCGCCCAAAATCATCACACGCACTACAACATCTCAAAAGAAATACATGGTTACACATTCCAACTTGAAAAGTACCCCCAAAAGGGTGAAGTGGAAAAGAGTTGTATCCAACTCTAAACCAGCTTCCGGAAGTAGGATGCAGCCTACACCCCACACAAACCATGTCACACAGAAACCGTCCCTTACACCTGGACTCAAACTAATGTTGGTGATGCAATGACATATCAGACATTAAAAAGAAAATGAAGTACACTCAAAATTTATCAAAACCTTCATTTCACTGGAACACATGACTCAGCAACAGCGTCATCAAAACAATTGGCATCACCAACAACGACTCGGCGGGACATTGTATACAGTAGACGGTTAACTGGTTTCACTGTGCGACCAACACGTGTACTGGCTCTGTGTCTAGTGCTTGAATCAGAGTGAACGGAGGGTGTTCCCACACTTTGTGTATCATTTGAGTGGACAGAATGCACAGAGTGAGTGTGTGTACTCTGAGTGTCAGCTGAAGATGCTTGTGTGCAGTTATGTTCAGAGCTCATGCCTGCCTGTGACTGAGGGTGTGAACCGCCCGCAGGCCCAGACTCATCATCCACACTCAGGACATCTCCAGGGTTATCCACACTCAGGACATCTTCAGGGTTATCCACACTCAGACTGCCAACCCAATCCTGGGTTCTGCTCCCAGCATCCTCCTCTTCCACCACAGGCGGAATTCCATCCATGTCAGTGACATCATCTGAACCATGTTCATAGGAGGACACAAAGGTGCGACCTGAGGAACTGTCCACATCCAAAGGCAAGAAGTTAACAAGCATAAGCAGGTTACGGTGCACGACTCTCTCTTGTCCAGTCATAGGGTTCATAATCCGATATGTGTGAGTGGCAGCACTTACACTCACGACAGAGTATATCGTGGACTCCCATCGGTCGGCTGTCTTTCGTTTCCCTCTCTCACGCTTGTTTGAGACCAGGACTCGGTCACCTGTAGTGATGGACTTCCCTTTTACACGGCGGTTATAGAGTTCAGCCTGTCTACTCTGCTCTTTATCGACATGTCCCTGAGCGATAGCCATGGCCTCCTGAAGGTCCCTTGTCAGAGACACCACGTAGCTGTCATAACTGCTGACTTCAGGATCTTTAAGTATATTCTTGAAAAGGACATCGACTGGGAGACGTGGAACTCTACCATACATCAGGTAAAAAGGGGCGTAGCCCGTTGTCTCGTGTACAGTGCAGTTATACATGAACGTCAGGGTCTGGAGGTGTTGGGGCCAATTCTTCTTTGCGTCAGGCGAAAGGGCACGAATCATGTTACCCAGCGTTCTGTTGAAGCGCTCGACACTGCCATTGCCCATCGGATGGTACGGTGTCGTACGGGACTTCTTCACGCCAGCAACCTTCAACAACTCACTTATCAGCTGACTCTCAAACGAGGCACCCTGATCAGAGTGGATCCTCGCAGGAAATCCATAAATACAGAAATACTTGTCCCAAAGCTGCTTCGCCACTTGTTTAGCGGACTGATCCCGACAAGGGAAGGCTTGTGCTAGCCTGGTGAAATGGTCAGTCACCACAAGCACATCAACAGACTTGTTGTTAGAATCCTCCGCCGACCAGAAATCGATGCACACAATCTCCAAAGGTGCAGATGTTTTTATACTCTCCAGAGGTGCCCTCCCCTCCGGGTCAGCGGTCTTGCTGATGACACACCTGGGACATTGGCGGACATAGTCTTTAACATCACGGTCTATGTGAGGCCAGAAGAATCTCTGACGGGCCAGACTCAAGCTCCTAAACTGCCCCTGGTGACCAGCACAGTCATGAATGCCTTTGAGGACCTCAGATTTTAAGGAGTCAGGGACCACAAACTGGTACCTTTTCTTTCTAGAGATCTGATCTTTGGACACCCTGTAGAGGATACCAGTGCAAGTTGTCAACTTCTCCCAGTGCTTGAGGTATCGTGCGACCAAAGCAGGCTCTTTGGGTCTCTCTCTCCTGGTCGGACGTTGGCCACGTTCGACAAAGTACAACACCCTTGACAGGATAGGATCGTTCAACTGTCCTTCACGCAACTCTCTCTCAGAGAACATAAGAAGGGGACCATCGGCAGGGGGAATCAGCTGCGGAAGCTGTTGGAGAACATCAACAGCCCGAGTCCTAGCGCCAGCTTCCCACAGACTGTGTGTCTCAAGAATGGCAGAGACCTCCTCTCCGGAAAACGACCGGTTCCTGGCACATTCAGATACATAGGGCCTTTCCACTTGTCCACTGCCGCAGTCATCTGGACTGGTGTTTGATTGTCTGAAGGCTTCCTGGACTGAGTCAGAAGATAAAGGGACTGCTTCCACGAGAAGCTCACTGTAAGGGCACTGAAGCAACTTCTTCCCAACAGGTGACTTTACAAATGGATGGCGGCTCAGTGCATCTGCAACAATGTTTTTGGAGCCAGGGATGTACTTGATATCAAACACATAGGATGCCAACTTCGCCACCCACCGCTGCTCGCAGGCGTCTAGACGAGGTTTTGTCATAATGTGTGTGAGGGGATTATTATCTGTCCATACAGTAAAGACATGGCCCTTAAGCCAGTGACTAAACTTGTCACACACGGACCACTTTAATGCAAGGAATTCAAGGCGATGAGCGGGATATAGCTTCTGTGATCGTGAAAGGGACTTACTGGCAAAAGCCACCGGACGGGCCACACGGTCACCCTCCTGAACCTGGGAAAGAACTGCCCCTAACCCATCCAAGGAGGCATCAGTGCACAACACAAATGGACGAGTAAAGTCTGGGTGGGCCAATACCACTGAAGTGACCAAAGCTCCCTTCAGATCCTCAAATGCCTGTTGGTGATCAGGCGTCCAATCAGCAGGTGTTAATCTTCGGAACCGAGCAGTGCGTTTAGCACATGGTCTCCCCTTGCGTCTCTGTTTCTGGCCAGCCAGGAGGTCAAAGAGAGGTCTTGCCATAGTGGAATAATTGGGCACAAAATGCTGGTAAAAATTTACCACGCCCAGAAATGACCTGACACGAGTCTGAGACGGGGTGACTCCATCAGGCTCCATTAGGTCTGCATTTGTCATTCTGTTGACAGCCTCAACTTTATCAGGGTCTGTTGACACACCAGACTCATCAATGATATGCCCTAGGAATCTCACGGACTTCCTGAGTAGCCAACATTTCTTTGGGGCCAATTTCAGGTTGTGTAGGCGAAGGCGACAGAAAACCAGTTCCAGCCGTTCCAAGGCCAACTCCTCAGTAGGTGCAAAGACCAGCAAGTCATCGAGGTAACACAGCAGACTAAGAAAGTTCTGGTCACCGAATATGCTGGTCATCATCCTCATAAAGCTGGCTGGACTGTTGCACAGGCCCTGGGGGAGACGATTGTACTCGTATAACCCCATGGGTGTCGTGAATGCAGAATACTTGCGGTCCTCTTCATGCAGCGGCATGTTGTAGAATCCAGATGTCAGATCCATTGTACTGAATAGTGCATTTCCACCCAGGGCAGCTAAACAGTCAGCTTGGTGTGGCAGGGGGTGAGCATCCTTCAGTGTACGTCTGTTGAGCCATCGGAAGTCTGTGCACACCCGCAAGTCACCATTCTTTTTCCATACAAGGACGAGAGGCGAGGCAAACTCGCTGGTGGACTTTCTGATTATTTCTTTCTCCTCCATTTCACTCAGAACTTGGCGAAGCTTGTGGTACTCAGCCGGCGGCACACGGCGGTAAGGCAAGCGGAACGGCCTCTCGTCTGTGAGTCGAATCCTATGCACGAACCCTGTGGCTTCACCACAGTCCAGGTTGTGACGAGAGAAGATGTCCTTATATTCAATTACAAGATCAGCCAACTTCCTCTGCCAATCTGCTGATACATCACAAGTCTGAAGGTCCAGGTTTCCCAGACCGGCACGCTCCAGCCTCTCCTGCACAGCATGGATATCCGTAATCGGTACTGACACTCCATCAGGCTCAACCGACAAGGCCTGGCGAGAGCTCTTAAGCTCCGGGACCTCCATATCCTCCAGCGCAAGGCAGGTGTAGACATCAGCGAGCTTGGAGTTCCTCCGCAGGGTAACAGGGCTACCTGAGATGTTAAGGATTTTGAGTGGAACCCATCGGTCGCCCCAGAGAGGTGTCACCAGCCTGGCAACCATGATACCTCTGGGCGCAGAGTGAGAGGATGTTGGCTCTGTCATGACAGCACTGCCCGGAGATATCCTCACATCCTTAGGAAGTTTCCCCCACACTAGATACTCACTGCCAGCCGGCAGGGTGACAGTGCTGTTGCATCTGACAGTGCCTACTTTATCTGGGACCTCATCATCAGACCAACGCTCCAGACCAGCCAGTAGAGAGAGGAATTGTTCAATTTCTTGGCAGCCCGAGCCAGACATCGACATGGCTTCCCAGTAGCTTGAGTCCTTCTTGAACTTACGGATCAGATGCCTGATGACATTTGAGCCAATGATCAAATCATCTTGCTGATTCTCCACAACGAATGCCGGGACTGATACTCTACAGCCATAGACTTCCATCTCGACATCCACCACTGATTTAGGCTTCACACGAGCTCCACCACACCCGACGAAAATGACGTCGGTCTTCACCCGACTGCTCAGATCGACACCAGCCGCAATAAGCTTCTGCTGTGCTTCTTCACTCAATGAGCAGGCCATCGAGCCGCTATCTAACATAGCACTAAGAGTCACTCTGTTTCCAACAACAGCGGGGGTGTAAAACAGACTGTCACTGCCCCTGATTCTCTGTGTGTTTTGAATGATAACAGTCTCAGATTTATCCAAATCCTTCATATTGTTGTATAATTCTGCAGCATCATATATGTGGGAGTTTTCTTGATGACCTGTACGATCTCCCTCAAAGCACAGGCCCTTCAGTTTCCCTGCACATTGTCACGAGACGGTGCTCCGCTGTTACATGAGCGCCTTGTGTGACCAGGCTTGAAGCATGCGAAACAGAGACGTAAGGAGCGACAGTGGGACTCAGTTGTGTGGTTCACATCATCACAGACCTGACAGCTTGTCTCACGGACAGGACGGGTCTGGTTTCGAACTTGTCTACCTCCACGCCACTGGGGCCTTCCATCTCCGACCCTCGCAGTAGTTAGAAGCTCCTTGAGCATTGACATCATCTCACCGAGCATAGGATCGCTGCCCTGTTGTGGACCTGGAGGTAGCTGGCCCTGTGGCATGGAAGAGAACGAGGGCCTCTGGAACTGTTGCAGAGGAGCGAGAGTCCGTTGTTGATTCTGTGACAAGGAAGGGAGATTATGCTGCAGATCATGTGGCAAGGGAGGGAGATATGGCTGTTGACCCTGAGGGACTGGCAGGAATGACTGCTGCTGGTTCTGGGACAAGATAGGTGAGAGAGACTGCACAACTACATGAGAGAGAGCTGAGGGAGAGAGTGAGTTAGCACTGGGTGTCACCATGTCACACGTATTATGAGGCTCTGCATGTGCTTCATTACAATACAGTGCTGCCGTATGCATCTTAGGCATGTGCACTTTTACAGAAGACGCCCACTCTCTTTGATGTTCATCTATCCTTGCCTGTATTTCTTTCGATGTCCACTCATGTATTTGCTTATATTTAAACACAGACGCAAGCTCTGGATCTGGGCAGTGCTTCACAAACATCTTAGCAATTTCCCCTCCCATATTCTCCACGTGTCTGCCCTGACGCTTCAAGCCCTCTTCAGCCATGTCTGCAGCCTTGTTTATGCGTATCCAGTAGTCAATGGGGGTCTCCCTCTGATTTGGTAAAGTTGAGTAGAAGTCTTGCAGGGGCAGGCATGAGGACGTGTGACTAAAATACTGTATCAGTATGTCGTATATGATAGCTGGTGTGTGAATAATGTCAAGCGAGGGGTCGCTTCTCAAGCCTATCTTAACCACATCCCTGGCTTTCCCCATCAACCTCCCCATTATCTCTTCTGCCTGTACTGAAACATCATAGTTCTGTCTCCTGACGTATGATTTCATCAACTCAACCCATTCAGTCACTGCGTATTTGTCAGTATTATCACCCCTGAAAACAACGGGTTCCCTTTCAGATTTCACAATGACATTAATGCGTGAATTGTCACTGAGCGTAGCCACATCACTGCTAGGCCGAGTGGTTTGTGTGGGTGAAGGTGTACCACTTTGGTCAACATTACCGATTGCCCCACTAGACATAAGTTTGGCTGCAATAGACTCTCCTATCTGTGAGCCCAACTGGAAAATCATGTCACTGAGCTGGTGTAGTGTGTCAGTTCCACCACTGGGTGTTGAGTGATGTGGCCCTCCCTGTGACGTCTGCTCCATAGGCGACCTGGCTTGATCCAGACCTGACCCCAAATCCCCACCTCTTACAGGCAACACAGGCGAAGCACCCACATCCCCCCCAACAGCCCCATTGAGCTGAGACTGAACTTCCATTACACCTCTGCCCCTCCCAAAAGAGAAGTATTGAGCTCCCAGTACACCCCGACCCCTTCCAAACGAGGAGTTAAGATAATCAAACCCATCTTCTCGACCAGACTTGTCATCCATTTTATCACAAAAAAAAATACTGAGAAAATATGAAATAAAACAAAATAGCAGAAAATATGGCTGAAAATAAAACTAAAACCCAGAATTGAAAGTGCAAAAATGAACAGTTCAGCCAGGACCCTATTCGGCCAGTGGTGCTTTCACAGTCCTTAGTACCTGACCACAACACAAATCCAGAGCAGACCCTCCACCATGAACCTCTTCCACGTTGCAACCTCCGTCCGGCGATCAGCATCAAGCGGATCTGAAGTCACGGCGTCACGGCACCAGTGTAACGGGTTGTGTCTTTCTGTCTGTGTATTTGGTGTAGGTGGAGTGTAGAAGTGATGGACACGGTCACACAGGACTTGCTCTCACTCAGGTCTTTACTTTGGGACTCCTGGTATAGGTACATAAATGAGACACAGTGGTCAACAGCGCAGCAGCAGCATACAGTGTACAAATCTGCAGCATGGAATCATTTCCTCTGCTGAGACAAACTTCAAACATGTGATCGTATAGTGATTAATTAATTTCTTTCTTTTTCTATAGAGCACCTAACCCAGTGAGAGCTTATTTTATAATAAACAACAATGAAATGAAATAACAATGTGTGAATCTCACATCCAACAAAGCCTACCTGGTATAGGTACATAAATGAGACACAGTGGTCAACAGCGCAGCTCCATCAGACAGACAGCAGGTCCCTGTGCTCCTGGACATAAGACAAACAAACTGTGAGCACTGTTTACTGTGGTGAGATAAGGTACCTCAGTGGCTTGACCCGTTAAGGCGTTGCCTACATAGCTGCAATGCTGTGAGTTCAGTCACTGCCTCAGCACCTGTGCCTCAGCCCTCCTTTCTGCCCTCAGCTCCCTGCCACTCTTCTTCTCTCTTCTGTTATACAAAGTAAACAGAAATCATATAAAAATCTTTACTGCAGAGGCCTTGCCAGGACTGTCTGAGTATTTAATCGACCCGTCTGCCAATTTGTGTGGCATTTTCTTTCTGCATATTGGTGGTGTTATACAACGAGTTATGTTTAAAATAACAGGCATAAGATGAGAAAAATAAAATATAACATATCACTTGAACATAGACCTGTCTGGATGATAACTATAGACTATTTATAAGACATTTCCTGGAAATGACAAACCTCTCATCGAATTGGCTCATAACATGTTTGCTTTTTTAGTCCTCTCAAGAAATGTAACATCCCTACAATTCTTTACAGAAATAGGGCTCTTGAAATTCTGTTCAGGGAGTCTGAATCAGGAAATGCAGTAAATTTCTCACACACACACACACACACACACACACACACACACACACACACACTGTAGTAATGAATCATGCTGTAATCATGGCCTGGGTTTTCTGTAATTGCATTTCTTTTCATGTGACCACCGAGGTGTGACTATTTCAAGTCATGCATCCATGAAACCTGAGGGAAACATTAGCTGCAACATTGTTCATATTTTGAGTGTTTCACACCTTTCT